>NW_016107462.1:3909813-4072063 GCF_001604975.1 Cebus imitator | reverse complement strand
TGGAGTTAATTTTAGTGTAAGGTGTCAGGAAGGGGTCCAGTTTCTGCTTTCTGCACATGGCTAGCCAGTTTTCCCAACACCATCTGTTAAACAGGGAATCCTTTCCCCATTGCTTGCTTTTGTGAGATTTGTCAAAGATCAGATGGTTGTAGATGTGTGGTGTTGCCTCTGAGGCCTCTGTTCTGTTCCATTGGTCTATATCTCTGTTTTGGTACCGGTACCATGCTCTTTTGATTGCTGTAGTCTTGCAGTATAGTTTGAAGTCAGTTAGCGTGATGCCTCCAGCTTTGTTCCTTTTGCTTAGGATTGTCTTGGCTATGCGGGCTCTTTTTTGATTCCATATGAAGTTTAAGGTGTTTTTTTTTTTTTCCAGCTCTGTGAAGAGAGTCATAGGTAGCTTGATGGGAATAGCATTGAATCTATAAATTACTTGGGGCAGTATGCCCATTTTCATGATATTGATTCTTCCTAACCATGATCATGGGATGTTTTTCCATCTGTTTGTTTCCTCTCTTATTTCCTTAAGTGGTGGTTCATAGTTCTCCTTGAAGAGGTCCTTTACATCCTTTGTTAGTTGTATTCCTAGGTATTTTATTCTCTTTGTAGCAATTGTGAATGGGAGTTCACTGTTGATTTGGCTCTCTTTTAGTCTGTTATTGGTGTATAGGAATGCTTGTGATTTCTGCACATTGATTTTGTATACTGAGACTTTGCTGAAGTTGCTTAAGATGGAGTGACTCTCTGAAGAATTCAAACTATTCCAAAACTATCAATATCTTCATGATATATGCCTGTTAAACAAAAGTAACATTTTATTCTCTAATTACCTTGGACCACCTGAGTAGAGCTTATTTAAGAAATGTTAAATGTGAATGTGATCCAGAAATGAGCTCAGTTGCTCAACTCATCCTGACCACGCTTCTCTATGATCCAGGTAGTTAGGCACTTTCAAATTTCTTCTTCAAAATTTGACATTCATCCTTTGTATAATTGAGTCTTCGAAGATGTCAATTACCCTAGACAATGGATCTATGTTGTTCAGAGCATACAAAAACTCCACTATTTTGTGAGAACTTTGATTTGGGGGATGGTTAAAAACTTCTATCTACTGGAATGGAAATGTCTCTGATGTTGGAAAGGCTACTACAGGGAAAAGAATTCAGGCTACATCCCTTGCTATTCTTATTTAGGGGAAGAAGAATGAAGAAAGGGAGTAGGAAGAAGCAGGAGAAAATCCAGAAGTGAAACCCTACTTTTTCATGTTTAGTGTATAAGTTTAAGTGCTGCAGAATCGTCAACCCAGGAATCCTTGCATACTTTGAAGTACAATTTCACTGGGAGAACCTCTTGATCAGGGTAGGTTGCTTCCTCAAAATGATTTCGTGTTTATATCTCCTCTTCCTATCTCTGCTTCAGTCATAGCGGTTGTCTGCAATACACTATTGTTACTAATAAAATATATGCTCTGTTGAGTTTAAGGAATTTGGGGACAGGAACTTCATTCAAGCTGTCACATTTGGTTTCTTCACTGTCAAACAAATGGTCAGGATCAAAGGATGCCCCGAGAAACAGCCTGTTGGATGACATAGAACAATAGGCTTGCCAAGTTTCTAATTATTTGTCATGTCATTTCATGTTTAATAAAAGAACTCAAAGTTACTGGATTACTGAGTGATTTATGAAGGTTTAAGCAAGCAGTTACTAAGTAAGAAAATATCGCAGGTGCTACCTTTCCTGGGCCTTTCCTTCCCATCAATATTATTTCTGTTAAGTTTTCAACAGTAGCTATAAATGGAGAATGACAGATTTCTGACACTATCACAGTTTTAAGAACTTTGGCTGCAGATGGTAAAAATGTAACTTCAAAAATGCTTATCTCTGTTGGGTGTGGCCCCAACAGAATTACTGGAAATGTTTCCTTTCAAATAATGTGCAACAAAATTTTAGTGGTACTTTTCCTGAGTCCTCACAGGGGCCTCAGATAAAAATAACAAATTTTTGGTGTTTTACCATAATTAATAAATTATTATTCCTAGGCATTTCCACCCATTGTATAGAAAATAGACAACTTATACTTACCTGGCAGGGGAGATACCATGGTCACAAAGGTGGTTTTCCCAGGGCGAGGCTTTTCCATTGCACTCCGGATGTGCTGACCCCTGCGATTTCCCCAAATGTGGGAAACTCGACTGCATAATTTGTGGTAGTGGGGGACTGCATTCGCACTTTCTCCTGTAAAAAAAAAAAAAAAAAAAAAAAAAAAAAAAAAAAAAAAAAAGAAAAGAAAAGAAAATAGACAACTTGAAATAGGTCATCAGTCTGCTGGTTAAGAGTGGATATTTGCAAAATTTGAAGACAGGTCAGGGGGTTTCTTAGTTCAATTTCTTTTGTACTTCTCCTAATAGAGAATGGTAATGCTAAAAAGCATACTGGAGACCATTAAGTCTAATACTCTTATTCAACAAATGAAAAAGCTGAGAACCAAGGAAATTAAATGATGTGACACATTATCACTGCTTGTTGGAAACTGGGAAGCAGTTATCAGAACACTGATCGCTTGGCACACTGTCTAGTGCCCTGTTAAGTCAAACTGCCTCCTACGAATGTTCTTCTTCTCCTTCACTTCTTCCCCTTTTCTTCTTCTCCCTTCCTCCTACTCTTCCTTCTCCTTCTCTTTCTCTTCCACTTTTTCCTTCCTCTCACTTCTTCTTTTTCTCATTTTCCTCTTTCTTCTTCATCCTTTTAGTTTCATTGTTCTCCACTGGGGGCAATTTTATTCCTCGAGGTATAATGTCTTGAGACATTTTGCAGTTGTCGTGACTGGAGAGGGGATGCTACTGGCAATGTAGTGGATAGAAACCAGGTATTCTGCTGAACATCTTACAATGCACAAGACAGCTCCATACAACAAAGAATTATAGATCAAAATGTCAACAGTGCTGAAATTAACAAAGCCTGCTTTACCTACACTGAACTTGTAGCGATTAAAGGTGAACATAATATAGAACAGTTCTTTTTTAAGTAGAATTTTTTTATATTCTTAATGACCTTTCATGTGTCACTCCATTATACAAATAAAAGCAGTATTTTATTAGAATAGATTTATTTTATGGGTTCAAATCCATAATTTTTACATGTTATAAAGTCATTCAGTGAAAACCACAGTTAATGTGTCAGTGACATCCAGTGTGAAATAAAAACACCCCTGATATTTAACATATTTTAGTACATTCGTTGTTTTTCATTATCATTTGAAAAAATATGTAAAAATGTGTTTAAAAGCAAAATCAAAATTAAACATTTTAAAGATTCCTAAATTACTTCTATAGAATGAACACCAGAATTCTGTGGACCACTTTGGCTCTCATCTGCATATTATAACCCCAATATTACATATTTCAGTTATTGAGATAATTTTATAAAAAGTTAAGCACATAGCTTTTATATAAGTGGGAAATTAACATGTATCAAGAAGTATTTAATTAATGAGATAACCAGTGAAATATTAAAAGTGATTCAAAGAAGATTTTCAGTTTAAAAAAGCCATGCAAACATGTACACAGAGTTTTAAGTGTTGACATCATTTGATGTCATCTTTTCTACAGAATGGAAATTAATTGTATCTCTACTGGACAAAATTAACTTGCTTCATTATGAACAAAAATGATTGCTACTTAACTTCTACCACTATAGAGTTGTAAAATCACTTAGACAATAGACCATCAAAGGTGCACATCCCTATAGAATCTGATAATCCCAGACCAGAAATATCTGCCGAACAATGCTCTACACTCCACTGAAAAGATACCTAATAATCTCTTTGCCCATTTTCAAATTGTTGATCATTTTTTATGATACAAATCAGTCTTAAAGTTTCTGTATTATGAAGAACACTTATAAGAGTTCAGTTATTTCCAGGTTTTATTTTAAGACCTCAATCCTCCATTCGGTTCTTCCTAACCCCCAAACATACATAGTTCCAAGAAGTCCTACACAATTAGGTCAGCTGAACCTATACTTTTTAGACCTCATGTTAGTTAAAGAGGAAAATGTTAATTACTTAATGTAAAAATAAACTAGAAGAACACGTTTTTTCTCACTGATTGCCTGACTGTTTTCTGATACTTACAGCTGAGAGAGAAATTAAATTATCATCACTGATTGGAAGTTCAATGCTTGTTTTTATTTGGAGAGCAATCTGGAAATGGAGATGCTATTAGGTAGAAGGGAAAAATGTGATCTCCATGCCTAAGTGCATGCATGTCTACCTGGAAGGATGCAGCAATATTTCTAGAATCAAAATCCTTATAGATAATAAAACCACGTTGATTCTATTCCTCCAAGAAAAGGCAAAGAAACGGACCAGTCTTACAACATTTTAAAAAGAAACACATCTGTTCTAGAAAATTTGTAAATTACAGAAAAACACAAAGAATACAAAATATACTTGTAATCCCCAGCACCATTGGTAACGTTGTTAACGTATGTGTCAGTTTCTTCCCTTTCTGATTCTTTCATACAATTTATCTCATCTTTCTAAGTCTGTGTTTCTCCTCACCTCCCTTTTTTTAAATATATACGTATCTATTTATTAAACTAGCAATTTTTAGTAAATGTTATGTATATAATTTTGATAACTTATTTTTTCATGTAATGATATATTCTTTCCATACCCCTAATACATTTTACAAATTCATTATAAGTGACTCTGTGAATTTTATTATAAATATACAAAGCATAAATTTTATTAAAGTTTTTATCATAAATTTTGTTTACTCAAGGATATGTTAAAAGCTGAGTATCAATGAGATAATAATATTAGATGATTTTACTGTATTTTGACCCCAGGGGCATATTTTTTTCAAAGATATCATTGCAGTTGCCTGTTTTTATGTGTAATTTTAGAAAATGAGTACAATTTTTGTATTTTTATGAAGGTATAGGTGCCACCAGAAGAAAAACATCACATTCTGCACTGTATTAACTAAATTTCAAAAATTGTTTCAGTTTTAAAATTTCTTAAATAAACCCTTGGCTTCATTATGATCCTTATTAGGGTTTTCCTAGGCGAATCTAAGAGAAAAAAAATAAGAAAGTCTTAATTTTTTTAGATGTTTACAAAACTACTATCCAAGGTGCACAGTACAATGTAGATACTATTTGATTTTGTGAATTCAGGTAGTTTTAAACAATAAATTTGTGTCACGTAACTCACAGTGTACCTTAGTATTCTTCTAGTTCAAATTTCATTATCTAAAAGTTTTTTTTTTTACCAGACTAATAAGTAGTACATTGGTTAGAATAAAATATTAATTAATATGGAAAAAGTAAAGAAATTACCTAATATGTGTTAGTTAATAAACATACAACTCTTCTCAGACTCTAAAAACAAAATATCTGCTGCTGATTTCAACTCTTTGTTAGAGGTGATGGTGAAGTTGGTAGGGGAGTTAAGGAATAAAACAGACTTGAAGAAAATCACCTAAGAATAACAACATTTTTTCATTTTATGCCTCCGTCCTCTCTTTGAATATTCATTTTCTGATATACACATCTTATTAAATACACAAAATGCCTCTGATGTATTCTACCATTCTCAGTTGAACATCATACCTTGTGTAACCGAATATTGAAAAATTATGGTCTGAAAATTTTTAGCACAGTAAATATAAGTTTCCTCGTTAGCTCACGCTAACTTTCACCTCCATGTTATTGTGGGTTGCATTTTTTAATGGACCAGGCATTAGTCAATTCCATCTACATTTTTACTGGTGTGAAATACCAGCATAATTTATTTTAATCAACGTAGCCCTCAGCCATTTCAAATATCTTAAGGGAAAGGAATGGAAATCTCTACAGAACAAGAAAACTGAAAAGTGTGAATCACCTACATTTCTCATTTACCCATGCTAATTAAGACCAAGCATTTGAAAGTTACCATCTGAAGGAAAATTAAGCCAATTAACCCACTGATGAAGATAATTTTCAATATTCTATCAAGAGGCAAAAATCTTCACCAGCCCTTCTCATTCCTACTGTGGAGATAATTTTCATACCGTCTCTGAGCGCTAAGAACTTAAACGAGTGTCATGCCAGTTCTGTGGGTTCTAATTGCAACTTTTATTTAAATTCTGATTTTCTGCCCCACAGCTCGATTTCTGATTGGTTGGACCTGATTGCTTTCAGACCTGATTAGATTTTATTTGCAGGCCCTTGGAAACCTGCGTGGATGAACATTCTCTGAATTTAGAAGGAAATCCTCCTAAGATCTAGCTTTTCTATGTCAATTGAAGCGTAAGAACCACTAGAGGTTCTTTAGGAAAGGGATTAATTTGAGAACATTAATTATCAAATAATTACAGCCTATGTATAAGTTACTCATGAAGATATATTTCCATAGCTAAAGCTGTTTGTCAGATGAATACGTTTTTTTAATTTCAGCATATGCAGCATTTTGTCTTTCATTGTTTTTCCTTATGCCTAGAGTCAGCTAGTATAGCTAGCATAAAAAAGACACTTACATTATACTAAAAAATGCCTTTACTAACTGTAACTCAGCAAGTAATTTTGCCCATTTCTTTGCAAGATCTTTCCTTGTTTAAAGGAAAAGAGACTGAAAGAATTAAATGAGATAAAATATATATGTGTGTGTCTACATATATATATATACACACACATATACATATAAATAACTTGGGGCCTTTAGACATAAATGAGAGTTGTGGTTATTATTTCTCTAAATATTTTAACATTTTCCATAATTTAGACAGCAATAAACCGGCATGAAGAGAATAAAATAAAATAAAACAAAACTGCTATCTTATATCTGGTTCTGTTTTGCTTTTAGGTTATCTGTAGAGCTGCACTAGGCTTTTGAATTTATGATCCTTGCTCTAAGTTCTCCACCACTGGCATTCACCTACACTTAATTTTGTCTATTTCCAGCTCAAAGACATTGGGGGGAAATGTTAGCACTCTGCTCAATGAGAAAAATAAACCAACAATCTCTATCCATGTTCCCACAATCTCCCCCCGGATTTTACCTCTGAATCTAGACCACTCAAACTGTATCCTAAATGCAAGAAGGAATAATAATCCCACCCAATTAAAAACACAAGCAAGTTGACTACAATATTACTACATCAGAGATGTTCAAATACCCTTTAGGAAAACTCTGTTTTTCCTAATCATTACGATTGCAAGTAAATGGAAATATCTGCATAGTACACTCAACTCTACAGTAGTTACTATTAATGGTATTTTATGAAAATAGTGTTTCTCATTGTACATTAATTCATGGAAAGTAGACACTATGAGGCAGTCACTCTCTCCATTGTATTCAGAGCACAATCATGTCATGGCACCATGAGCTACCAGCACATTTCTGATAAATTTTTCTTTCTCTTGAGAATGTGAGCTTGTTTTACTTTGTGGTGAGTTTGGAAGTCTCTACATGTATGGCTTTCCTAGTTTGGGCTTAATGAGTTCCATGACACTCAGTGGAAAGAGCTGTGAAAGTATAAGTACAAGAAAACCCATCAAGCGCATAAGAAGACCTGTGAGACAGCTAATAGTTCTATTACCAGTTTATTACAAGTCATTTCGCCTCTGCTATCAAGGACATGGACAATGAGCCATAAAATTCAGGGACCTTTCACCAGGAAGGCTCTTCACACCCTCTATGCCTCTCTTCAGTCTCTCCTACTTATCTCATGAAGAGTTTTTGGAAAATTGTTAATACTTTTCTTCAATGAGGAATATGTCAATTAACCAAGACAACGGAACAAGCTCTATTTACATAAAAAAACCATTTTGCAGATAGCGTAATTGTAGTGGGGCTTCCACATATTTGGGAGTCTGTTTTCATTTGTTAGATAACCTACGCCCTGGAATTGACTTTCTCAAGCCCTCTTTCCAATTAGTGCCATATTGGCAGAAACATCTAATCACATAACTAATCCAAAAGACTGATCAAACAGAAAGGGAACCATTTGAAAACAGTAACTACGCAGGAGGATAAAATTTGGAGGTCTTAAGTGAGTCCTCTTCCCCCCATGCATAACATTGACTTAATGGAGAAATTAAATAGACCAAAGAAAACTTCAAACCTGGCCAGGCACAGTGGCTCATGTCTGTAATCTCAGCACTTTGGGAGGCTGAGGTAGGTGGATCACCCAAGCCCAGGAGTTCGAGACCAGCTTGGGCAACATGGTGAAACTCCAACTCTAAATTATATATATATATATATATATATATATATATATATATATATGTGTGTGTGTGTGTGTGTGTGTGTGTGTGTATATATATATATATGCAATGATTAGTCGTGCATGGTGGCACACGCCTGTAGTCCCAGCTACTCGAGAGGCTGAGTCAGGGGAATCATTTAAGACCAGGAGGCAGAGATTGCAGTGAGTAGAGATCGTGCCACTGCACTCCAGCCTGGGTAAAAGAGTGAGACCCCCATAGAAGGAAGGAAGGAAGGAAGGAAGGAAGGGAGGGAAGGAGGGAGGGAGGGAGGAAGGAAGGAAAGATAAATGAAGAAAAGAACGAATGAAAAGAAAGAGAGAAAAGAATGAATTAAAGGAAGAAAAGAATGAACAAAAAGAAAGAAAGCAAACATCAAACCTTGGGGTTTGAACTTCATTAGAGCTTTTTGATATTCAAAAAAAGGGAATACTTTTGACTTGTGATTAGGAGAAGAATGGATAGCTCACTACCTCTTCCCCAGATAAGGTTTGTCTGGAATTGAGAGGAACAGTTGGAAAGAAAGTAAGAGAATTTTACACTGCTGGGTTTCAGAGAATGAGCTTGTAATTTTCCCTTTTTCTGAGTTAGAACCCCTAAAGAGAGGGGTGGGCAGGTAGCTGGAAGAGCAGCTGAATTTCCCCATCTCCTAAGAGTGACAGAGACATTCGCTGAGAGATGGTTATTGGAGTTTCAATGTCTAATGGGAGAAGACAAAGTGACAGGCTGTCTATCAATGCCATTGGGCTCTGCAGATGCCGCAGCCAATGCCAGTATGGCAGGATATATATAGTGGAAACTCAGGTTGGGCTGGATTTCAGCAAAGGCAAGAGCAATAGAGCTGGGTCAGAGGGCAAATGCCCTGACACCCACCCCATTCCAAGATAATACATAAGCACCTGGCCACCTGAAAAAAGGAAGAAGAAGAGGAGAAATTTAAAATGGACAGAGAGTAACCTGAAGTGGTGAATACACTAAGGTGACTTTGTTTACCTGGAGTTTTCTAGATTAAGTTTTTCAACAGCAGGTGGATTGGGCTTGAACAGACATTATGTTACTTATGGGAGGAAGCTGTCTTCACTGTACACTGCTCCTCTGAATTTTGTTCCTTGCTCCCTCTGAATAAGAAAAGAAAGCCTCCTTCAGAAGTCGGCAATAGTGAGCATGATCAAAGACAGAAATACTTGAGATTAGTGGTAAGATTCTTTATCCAATAATGGGGCCACTCTGGTGCTGAGGTCCTGGGACAAAATCTTAAAGTATGGCCTAGCCTAGATTAACAAAATGAGGTAAAGCTCCCACAGTGTCTCTTCCCTCTTCTTGTGGCTAGCCAAGCCACTATTTCTTCTGTGTTTTGATCCTACCTCATCAGGATGAGGGAGCTGTTCACCACATGCCTTTCAGGACTTGCAATATAAAAGTAGGGGCATATGACCCAGGTTGGCTTTAACCCATGTGACCTGTAACCCGGGAGGGGGAATGTGACCAAAAAGAGCCAATCAGAATCCTTTTGTAACAGAGAATCTCTCTTTTTCCATGATCCAAGTATCTATAATCATGAGGACCTTGAGTTACTGGGTCTTTGCGACCACACACACACAAAGAAAATCCTTCCTTAAAAGGAAGCTAACTCAGAGAAAGTAGCAGAGAAAGACACAGAGAGGAGGAAAGATGATACTGTTAGTTAAGCTCCTGGATCTAGCTATGCCTGAAGTCCAGATCATTCCTGGATTTTTAAATTGCCTGGAGAAATATATTTCCATTATTAACTGAGCCAATTCAAATCTGTCACTTGAAACCAGAAAGTCCTGATGAATACATCTTTCTGAAGCCCTGAATTTAAAAAAAGTTCCAAGTACTATTATACAGAGAAAGGTAAGTAAGGCAGCCTCACATGATCATTGTCTTAAGGAAAGATGATGTAAGGAACACTTCAACACAAGGATGGTTTAACATTTTGTTCTGCTTAGGGATCCTTAAGTTAATGAAGAATATCAATTTAAAATGACCTTAAGTCAATTTTACCTGATTGATGATGGTTCTAGGCAATAGGCTGACCAAACCTAACGATGATTGACATTGATAAAGGGGTAAAATACTCTGAGGGGTAAGATTTCTCTATTCAGGGAAGCATGCTGGGTTTTACTCCTGTGTCAAGCTATTTGATGGCTTTGTTCTAGTTGGTTACCCGAAACTGTGTCGAAGAAGATTCTGATGTCCGGGCTCAACAGAAAAGTGGTCTTAGCTGATTTGTGATGTCTGTCATGGGAGTTGGAGGGGAAAATGTTAGGATCTATGCCAGGTGTTTTTCTCTATTCCTGTCCTGGCTATAGAGTCTCATTCTTATATGCAGAGATCCTGAGCAATGGCTTATTCCAGGGACAGTGAAAAAAAAAAATCTATTAGCTCCTGTTAGCTTCTACAATCAATGGAAATTTATGTGGGCAATATCTAACATTACAACCAAAATACTTAATCTTTCTTATGGAAAATTCTTACAAATTTCACTAAATTTAAATGGGTTCACGCTAGTGACATAGAACCCTTTAAACAGTTTAAGATGCGGGTGGGGTGAAGAGGAGCGACTACATCCCACAGAAATGAGTAGCAATTATATTTAAATCAGCCATGAAATTATGTGGCTGGTTAAAAAACAACAGCAAAATTTCTGGCCAAAGTTTAGACAATGTATGTGGAAAATCATTCCATTTTGTATTTAGATTGGTTTGGTTGATAACAGAAGGAGCATTGCAGTGTAAAATACCATAACTTTTACCACCCATCCGTGAGTAATACACTGCTAAGATATAGCATATTTACAGTAAAAAGGAGTCTGAATTTGTCCCAATTAACCTTGTAACTAGATGTACTCCAGTGCTTATTAATGACAGTAATGAGATGCAGACAAGACAATGCATTAAACATCATTGGCATATAAATTAAATTCACATACAGTTTAAAAGGAATAGATACCTTTATGTACTGGACACGAAGGGAAATTATTAAGAAGCTATTTCATAAGAAAAAGCTAATTAGAAAGAAAATTCAATACTTTCTCTAGTGCTCATCTCCATCAATGTTGGAAACAAGTTTGACCACGAACTGAGAAATTGTTCCCATTGAAATTACTGTGCAAGGTATGAAATTAATTTTATGATTGTCCCAATGGAAGCTACAGTAGCTACAAATACTTATATGCCCATTATCATTTCCCTCTATATTGGCCTACATTTTAATTTGCTTAGGTTTCTATCTAAAGCTTATGAATAATTTAAAATAGATCTTCCTCTGTCTTTACAGCAAAATGGTAATAGATAGGAAAATGAGATAGACATTTTGCTGTACACAGACTCCAAACTCAACAGCAAAAAAAAAAAAAAAAGTGAAATGTATACTAAAAGATTGTTTTAAAAGATTATTTGTAAGACTGCATAATTAAAGGGTAGCTCAGTGTCCAACATTTAACAACATGACTCTTCCTCAGTACATTTGGTAATTAGCTAGAAGAATTCCAGGCAGGATTGGAGTATTCTAATGGTGTGCTTCAAAAGATTGCACCCCATATTTCAAAAGGAGCATCTAAGAATTTTTCAAGGCTAAAGAAAATTTGAAATTTGATTAGGACATTGACCTCACCTGACAATTATTAGAAAATATTACCATATTGAAAGCCTGAAAACAAAACTAGGTCTTTCCAATTGTCACAGGCTAATAACTACTGCTTTTTTCCTAGATCTGATTAAAAGCCAAATCCAGTCTTATAACAATAGCAGTAACAAAAAAGGGAGGGGGAGCTCCTCCCACTCACCTATGTAATAAACATCAAACAATCAGGTTGGCACCGACATTAAGTACAACAGTGTCAGAGCCACCATCAGAAATCAATCAAAGACATTTTTCCTTTGTGATTAAAAAAAAAGTTTTTTTATTCACAGCAACTCAGAGAACCAAAGAGGAAAAGCAAGCTTCTAAACAAAAACAAAATTAGTAACAGCAAACCCATTGCCAAGGGCAACATGCACTTGACAGAAGATGCGATGATGACAGATGAGTCCTCATTCCCAGTCTAAATTTTTTCTACAAAATGAATTCATAATATCTTAAATATTACCAGCCATGCTTCACTCACCTTTGTTCTGCAGAATGGAAGGGGGCTGTGTTGGCAGAAGTCAACAGGGTGTAATTTCCTCTATTTTTCCCCTTGGGAACCCCCCCCCACATTTTACAGTTGACAGTAATTGCTATAGTTTTTCTCTTTCTTTCCAATTCTTTTCAGCTCTTCTCTATATTCATGGATCCTTTTTCCTCTCCTTTTCTCTTCTGCTGTAAAGTTGCAGTTGTCTAGTTTTAGCCATTTGGACCATGAATTTTTAACTGATTTGAAAATACTCTTAACCAAAATTCATATTTAATTTAGACATTTCTTTGAAAATTTATGTGTTGTCATATAATTCAATTTAAGTGATTTCATCTTTTAACACTAAAAGTTGTCAGGTAAGGTGGATGAGGTTCATTTTATAAAAGAATTAGATGAGGTCCATTTTGTAATGAACTAGATGAGATTCATTTTACAAATGAGAAAACAGATACAGAAAGGTTACGTGATTTAACTAAGGTCACATTAAATACCCAATGTTGCTATAGTCTCTAAAATAGTTTAACAAACTATTTCCAGTTGTATTTTGGACTCTGAAGTTCTCTCATAACTTCATGGGAAAACCAGGTATTAGTTATCTTCACTTTTTAGATCAGATCAATAAGAGTATTAACTTATCCAAGATCACACAATAAGTGACAGTCTTGCTGAGTGCAAGTGTAGCCACCTTTGCAGGGGACATCCTTTATTGTGATACTGTAATAGGTTGGTTATTTGTAAAAATATACATTCCTACTTTTATATTTGTTACTTTTATTTTTAGTTATTTTCTGCTAACTCTAAAATTAATAAACTAATCATTTTGGTAAAGTCTAGCATCTCATTATATTTTTAAGCTTTATGAATTTAGCAACAAATGGGCCAGAGAATGTTTCTCAATACCATGTCATGGGATGAACTGAAGTGACCCATGATAATGGGTTTTTACATGTTGTGAACCAGAGCAAATCAGTTTTATACTTGTCAAAATTTGTGCCTCACACAAGACTTTACAAACTGTATAATGATCAGAAACTAGAGATTTTCAGAGACCTCTCAATAGAAGAAAGTTATCAAATGTAGGGCAGATATCAATAATTTTTCTCATATTCTATGTATTAAGCTCTTTTCTACAAAAGAATAGATAGTCCCTTCTTCTACTTTTTCTTTGCCTGATATTCTCCAGAACAGATTTTAAAAGGACTGGCTAGAAAACAATATTGAGCCTTCAAGCATACTGTTTAGACAGACTGTAAAGGTAACAAAAGGTGCAATTAACAAAAAGGGACTGCAAACTAATAATGGCAGAGCTATTTATTATTGAATCGTCTTTCTCTAATTTTAGAAACTGAAGAAACTTCATTCTCTATTGTCCATATTTTAATGAATGCCTATTATTTTCCCTAACTGGTGCCCTTTTTGACATGCTATTTATACACACAATTTCTGAAAATATATAGAATATGCATAGCAAGCAGAATCTCCACAAAATGTTTTGTAAGAAGTATTTGGGTGTCTTTTGTCTCAGGAATGTCTTGAGGACAAATATGTAGTTGTGCCCTCTTGGGGAAATTCCAGCCTTCAGTTTCTTTTTATGTAATTTTAATATATTTGATGTTGTATTTTGATTACTTTGCGTACATTTTCTGCTTCTACAATTAATTTGGCTTTTGTAGGACAGGCTTACAACACTTCAGTTGGGTGTTGATTTCCTTCTCCTGGTCCTTTTCAGGGTGACTTCGTACAAGTCCACTTGAGCTATTACACAAAGAAAGAGCAATTTTAGAAAATTTTCTACATAGAACTACTCACACAGAAATGTTTGTCTAGACTGAAACACAGCCTAAATGACTATTAAGGCAATAGAGAGTTCAGTTTGGTATATAGGAAGAATAAACACGGAACACTGGAGCAGATTACTAAAAAAGGCTACAAAGAATTTCCATTTGTGGATATCTCAAGGTACAGTACTTACAAGAGGCTTTTCAGGTTAGAAGCTTCAGAGCACACCAGATATTTGACATTTCCTCCACTTGTTTGATATTTTGATTTCTTTATTTCTAGTTTCCTTTAGATAGGAAATATAGATTTTAAGACTTATTTTAAGGATATTTTCTTAAGAATTGCCAATTCTGTGCTCAAACAAACCAACAGAAAACCCCAACTGTCTAGTTGAACATGCTGCCATTCTTAAAGTTTGCTTACTAGGCTTCATTTTTGACTTGAAATAACTTACGCTGTAGATGGTCAAACTGGGAATTAGAATAATTATTATTGTAATCACTGACAGAACTGAGACACAAGAATGTTGGCGATATGTTAAGCATAACTTTAGCCTCCTAACTGGCATACCTGATTTTATTCTAAATGTCACCAATTCTAGTCACAGAAATGAGGCCCCTTAGACTTCTAAGTAGACTCCAACCTACCAACTATTTCCATCTTATCTCTGCTAAGTCACAGCCGTTCATTGCTTTGACATCAAAGCAGGGAAAAGAAATATGGCGTTAAAATACCATGAATGTGCTGTTGATCTGTGCTACTGATGTCCTCATCATAACCCAGAAAGCATGACTTACTTATACTTCACCTTTTAGCAAAGACTTCTGCACCATTTGATATCCTATGAACAAAGCAACCACTTAGTAAACTGACAACTCTTTAGACATTTTAAATGTTCTTTTGACTTGATCACTTTGCATACTTAGACTTTTCCCTAAGTTTAAAAAAGTAGAAGTATCTAGGTATTTTACTCTTCTATTTGTTTTGAAAACTATTTTAATAATTAAATATTTTGTTAAATGTACTATGTATTAAGAAAATATTAAACATATAATTTCAAGGTTGTTGGCCTGATATGCTTAAACTAGGATGTACATATGACACAATGTGGGTTTGACTCCTACACTACATCACATTTAAAAAAGTCTGTCTGATCACTTTGATAAGACAAGTCCATGATGGTTAATATGTTTTTACATATTCAATTCATGAAATTTAACTGCTTTTAATTTCATCAGCATTGAATTAGCCCTTTAAAAGCTTCCCCTCATTAACGTGAAAGGAAATTGAAAAGAAAAGTGAATAGAATGGATTGTGAGGTCATTAAAAATTATTCAAAACCAGGAGGAAATGTCCTTCTTGCTTCTAAACAGTCAAAGTAGTTTTGTTACATATTTCATGTCTATATACATTTTTCATCATTATTAAAGCATAAGAAAAATCATTCTCATCATTGTACATATGCTATGTGTATTAGTCCATTTTCATACTGTTATGAAGAAATACCTGAGGCTGCATAATTTATAAAGAAAGAGAGGTTTAATGGACTCACAGTTCCACAAGGCTGGGGAGGCCTCACAATCATGGTAGAAGGCAACAGAGGAGTAAAGGCACATCTTACATGGCAGCTGGCAAGAGAGCATGTGTAGGGGAACTGCCTTTGATAAAGCCACCAGTTCTTGTGAGACTTATTCACTATCATGAGAACTGCACAAGAAAACCTGCCCCCATGATTCAATTACCTCCCACTGGGTTCCTCCCACAAAACATGGGGATCATGGAAGCTACAATTCAAGATGAGATTTGGCTGGGGACATAGCCAAACGATATCAACAATGATACCCAATTAACATCACAATAACTAAAAAATTTAAGTGTCTAGAAATAAACAACAAAAAAATAGTTGATTCTGCTATTATAAGTGAATATGTTGATTGTTTCTCATCTAACTATGTTGCTGTAGGCGGATGAAAGTTCTGTACTGAAATGTTCAAGAAGACTCTTTTGTAAAGGAAATTTCTGTCCACAAATCAAGAACTAGTTCACTTATTTAAAATCCTTATCTCCAGAAACACTGAAATCTAAGCTATCTAAAACTAACTGTATCTGAAAAAGAAAATATAAAAACTTCATTTGAAAATGAAACTTAAATCTACTTCCCTTTTAATCAAGACAACTTGGCAAAATTCTAGTCTCTGTTGGCTTTCAAGTGTAGGCTATACTGGTGCTATTTTATGTAGAATAATGATGGTCTTCAAAAGAATTTAAGTCTAATTGGTGAAGGTAGATAAAAGGATGATCAGTTGAGGTAAATAATGTCAATGCACCTATGCACCTGGCTTCTTGGATATAATAAAGAATGACACAGTGTTCTGGCCCACAGAAAATATACAGCCTGTTGGGTGGTAATAACACAAATAGATTTAAAGCATCAAGTAAAAGGTGCCAATTTCTTAGGGGTTTCAGAGAAAAGAGACAGTATTATTGGAAGGTCATTGCTGGGCCTTGCCCTTCTAAAAACAAGTCCCAGTAATACTTTCCAAAATCAATTTCATGGTAAAGACTTTTCATTTCTATTTACTGCAGTAGGCAGATGGTTAAATTATAATTTCTTAAATTCGTCATGTTGCTTTGTATTAAGCTATAGCCCAATCAAATTTAAGTGAAAGTAACAAATGATAAAATTGTGGAGATTGAATTTTATTACCACTTTATAATTCCCATTGCCATATTAAAGGTTTTAAAAAATCTTGCAGTAAAGGGATATGTTTAGCCTTCATTAATCCAGTGTTTCTCTAACCTGTTCATTTCTGAAACCCTTTTTTTCCTTCTCAAGTAAACTTATATTTAGGCCTCTTGGAGGTCATGTTCTAAATTCACCTTAAAAATAGACCAATTACTTTATATTATTAGTGTAGACTATCAATGTCTCATTAAATTTGCCTTTTAAACAATATCTAAGGGGATGAAAAGCCCAAGAGCAATGATTAGAGAGTAGAGGTAACTGACAGTCAAGGCATCAGGACCAAGGTGTTATCTTCACTTCCACAGCTACAGAGTGAACACTCTACTTGGTTTTCTAAAATAGGGCATTTAGCTTAGTGGAAGACAGGCTGTAAAACACATTCACAAGCAGGGTCTAGGAAGGAGGACAATATGGATGCCAACAGCATGAGGCACATGGAAAGCTAACTAGACATTCAAAGTCCAGATGGAGAATAGTTCAGGGAGAAAAGATTTTTCAGTTCAAAAGTCTGAGGCTTGTGGATCAAAAGTCAAGGTTCTAAAGGACATAATGACACCAGGTTTAAATAACTATCTCATGGTAACAGTAGACTGGGGACTACTAAAGTGGAGAGGTAGCAGGGTGGGTGGGGCTAAAAGTTGAAAAACTGTTGGGCATTATGATCACTACCTGGGTGATGAGATCAGTCATACCCCAAACCTCAGTTTCATGCAATATACCCATGTGACAAGCCTGCACATTTACCCCTTCAATCTAAAAGTTGAAATTATTTTTAAAATATACATAAAAATGAATGAATGAGTGAATCTATCTATCTTGGACTCTGAGACCTTCTTTTTCTAATTCCCAAAGCCAATAGAGATAATAAAAGCGTTTCAAAAATATTGGCCATTATTACTGTATCAATTATGCTTTAATTTAATCTTTGGTTCCAAAGATCCTAAATGATACAGACCACCTCTCATTTTACAAAAGAGGAAACCAAACATGGGAGAGGTTAAATGACATGGATAAGGCCACACAGTTACTTGGAGCCAGTGTTGCAAACAAAATACATGTCTACACATTCCATGATCAAAACATTTAAAGTTTTTCTCTAACTCTTTTTTTTTTTTTTTTAGTAAAGCCTTTGTCTTCTCAGACTTTTCTCTCTCAAGTGACTTTTGATCTGTAGGAAAAAAAGTTGTGTAATAAGTTTAAGTCATTTTATGAAATTATTCTAAAAGAAAATTAAAATGTCATTTCCAAAATCTTGTACCTTTATGGAATGCAATCAGTTTATTAAATAAAATATATTTTTAGGAAAATGTCACAAAAGAAAGTAATGGTTGGTATCAATAATTATGTTGAGCCATTAGAATATAGTCCCATGGCAAATTTCTCAATTGCATGATAATATAGTTTTGCTGTGTCCCCACCCAAATGTAATCTTGAGTTGTACTCCCATAATTCCCATGTGTTGTGGGAGGCACCCAGTGGGAGATAATTTGAATCATGGGTGTGTTTTCACCCATACTGTTCTCATGGTAGTGAATAAGTCTCATTAGATCTGATGGTTTTTTCAGGGGTTTCCCCTTTTGCATCTTCCTCATTTTCTCTTGCCACCACCATGTAAGAAGTGTATTTTGCCTCCTGCCATGATTCTGAGGCCTCCTCAGCCATGCGGAACTGTAAGTCCAATTGAACCTCTTTTCTTCCCAGTCTCAGGTATGTTTGTTTTGGCAGCTTGAAAATGGATAAATACAGGAAATTGGTACCAGCAGAGTGGGGCATTGCTGAAAAGATATTTGAAAATGTGGAAGCGACTTTGGAACAGGGTAACAGGCAGAGGTTGGAACAGTTTGGAGGGCTCAGAAGAAGATGGGAAAATGTGGGAAAATTTGGAATTTACTAGAGACTCATTGAATGGCTTTGATCAAAAGCCTGATAGTGATATGGACAATAAAATTGAGGCTGAGGTTGTCTCAGATGGCAATGAGGAACTAGTTAGGCTGGAGCAAAGGTGACTCTTATTATGTTTTAACAAAGAGACTGGTGGCATTATGATGCCTGCCATAGAGATTTGTGGAACTTTTAACCTAAGAGAGGTGATTTAGGGCATCTGGTGAAAGAAATTTCTAAGTAGAAAATAATTCAGGAGGTGACTTGGGTGCTGTTAAAGGCATTCAGTTTTATAAGGGAAGCAGAGCATGAAAGCCCAGAAAATGTGCAGCCTGTCAATGTGATAGAAAATTAAAACTCATTTTCTTAGAAGAAATTCAAGCTGGCTGCAGACATTTGCATGAACAATGAGGAGCTGAATGTTAATCCCCAAGACAATGGAGAAAATGTCTCCAGGGTGTGTCAGAGGTCTTCATGGCAGCCCTTCCCATCACAGGCTCACAGGCCTAGGAGAAAATGGTTTCATGGGTAGGGCCCAGGGTCCCTGTGCTGGGTGCAGCCTAGGGATTTGGTGTCCTGTGTTCCCAGCTGCTTCAGCTGTGGTTGAAAGAGGCCAATGTAGAGCTTGGGCCATGGCTTCAGAGGGTGCAAGTCTCAAGCATTGGCAGCTTTCATGTGGTGTTGAGCCTGTGAGTTCACAGACATCAAGAATTGGGGTTTGGGAACCTCTGCCTAGATTTCAGAAGGTGTATGGACATGCCTAGGTGCCCAGGCAGAAGTTTGCTGCAGGGGCAGGGCTCTCAAGGAGAACCTTTGCTAAGGCAGTGTGGAAAGGAAATGTGGGGTCAAAGCCCTCACACAGAGTCTGTACTGGGATACTGCCTAGTGGAGCTGGGAGAAGAGGGCCACTATCCTCCAGATCTCAGAATAGTAGATCTACCTACAGCTTGCACCATTCACCTGGAAAAGCTGCAAATGCTCAATGCCAGCCCAAAGCACTCAAAGCAGCTGGCAGGGAGCTGTACCCTGGAAAGCCACAGGGGCAGAGCTGCTCAAGACCATGAGAACCCATCTCTTATATGAACATGACCTAGATGTGAGCCATGAAGTCTAAGGGGATCATTTTGAAGCTTAAAATTTGACTGCCTCACAGGAGTTTGGACTTGGATGGGCCCTATACCCCTTTGTTTTGGCCAATTTATTTCATTTGAAATGGCTGTATTTACCAAATATCTGTGCCTCCATAGTACCTAGGAAGTAAATAGCTTGCTTTTGATTTCACAGTCTCATAGGCGGAAGGGTCTTGCCTTGTCTCAGATGAGACTTTGGACTGTGGACTTTTGGGTTAATGCTGAAATGAGTTAAGACTTTGGGGGACTGTTGGGAAGGTTTTGAAATGTGAGTACATGAGATTTGGAGGTGCAAAGTGTGGAATAATACAGGTTGGCTGTATCCTGACCCAAATCTCATTTTGAATTTTACTCCCATAATTCCCACATGTTGTGAGAGGGATCTGGTGGGGGTTAATTTGAGTCATGGGGGTGGTTTCTCCCATAGTGTTCTCATGGTAGTGAATAAGTCTCACAAGGTCTGATGGTTTTATCAGGGGTTTTTGATTTTGCATCTTCCTTATTTTCTCTTGCCACCACCATGTAAGAAGTGGCTTTCACCTCCCACCATGATTCTGAAGCCTCCACAGCCATGTGGAAATGTAACTTTAATTAAATCTCTTTTTCTCTCTAGTCTTGGGTATGTTTTTATCAGTAGCATAAAAACGGACCAATACATGTGATTATTTGTGTTTAATGTTTCAGTGTTACACAGCCTATTATCTTACTCATTGTTTTCTACTTGTCCCATCTACTATCTCTCTTTTCCTGCATTTTGGGGATGGTTTTTCCTTCTTAGGATTCCGATTAATCTCCTCCATCAGCCCATTAGCTTTTTAAGCTATACTTATTTGCTTTATATTTTAATGGTTGTTCTAGGATTACCGTACACATCTTCAACTTATCATTGTTTGCATTTAATATTGCATCATGTATAATGTAAAACTTCCCATTTCTCTTCTATCATCCTTTGTGTTCTTGTTGTCATAATTTTATTTCTATGTATGCTATAAGCTTCCTAATATATTGTTGCTATTTTTACTTTAGGCAGTCAATTATCTTTAAAAAAATGTTTAAAACCAAGAAATCAAAGTCTTTTAAATTTTTCCATATTTACCATGGCTGGGCTCCTTTAACATTTCTTGAAGTACAGGTCAACTGGCACAAATCTCTGATATTTTGTCTAAAACCTATAGTACTTTCAGTTTTAAAGAATATTTTCACTGGATATGGAATTCTAAGTTAATTGTGTGAGGTTTTTCCATTGTCTCCTGGTTAGAATTATTTCTGATGAGAAGTTAGTAGTAGTTCTTATTCCCTGTATTTGTTTATTTATTTTAATTAACATAAAAATTGGATATATTTATCATGTACAACGTGATATTTTGAAATATGTATACACTGTGGAATGTCTAAATAAAACTAACATAAGCAGTAGCTTACATATTTATTCCTTTTTGTGATGAGAACACTTAAGGTTTATTCTTCTAGTAATTTTCAAGAATACAATACATTGTTACTAACTATAGTCACCATATTTACAATAGATTCCCTGTATTGAATATGTCTTTTTCTCTGGCATCAATTAAGATTTTTCTCTTTATTATAAATTTTCAAAAATTTGATTATAATTGGATATAATTGGTATAGTTTTCTTTTTATTTATCCTACACATTATTCATTGCGCTTCTTGGATATGTGCGCTTATAGTCTCATAAAATGTGAACAAATTTTGGCCATTATTTCTTTAAATACCTTTTCTGTCTTCTACTCTCTCCTCTCCTTCTGGAGTCTGGTTACATGCAGATTTGACTGCCTGATATTGTCCCACAAGTCAGTAAGTCTCTGTTTATTATCTTCAAGGTTTTTTGTTTGTGCTTACACAAACAAACAAATTTCTATTTTATTACTATTAATTTCTATTCCGTTGCTATATTCTTCAAGTTTATTGATTATTTTTCTACAGTGTCTAATCTCCTATTAAGCCCATTCAGTGAATTTGTTATTTTAGCTTGTAGATTTTCATCTCTAGAAGTTCCATTTTTTTGTCTATTTACAAAATCCATTTTTATCTCATTATGCTTGTATTTTTCTTTAAGTCATTTAACATAGTCATGAAAACTTTCCTTCTGGTCATAGGTCACATTTTCCTGCTTCTTCTACTACACTATGTGTGTGTAGTAATTTGTGATTGATGCTTCAATTTTTAGATATTGTTGTGTCTGGATTTTTATTTCTTTAAAAAGTGTTGCTACTTTATTTTGTTTTTGCCCTTCAGTGAAGTTTTGGGCTTTCAGCCTAATTTTAACATTTTGGTAAGGAAGGTTCTAGGATAACCTTTCATGTAGGGCTTTGTCTAGCAAATCTATTCTGTCGTGACCCTTATTTGATATCTAACAAATGCCCCATTGTTTAGAGTCATGTCACTCTAGTTGGTTCAAACTTGAGTATCTCCCAGCCTATGAGAGCTCTGGGGATTTTTCCACTTTTAGCTACCAGGTAGTTTTTCTTTCACTGATGTTTTCTGTTGTTGCTATTTGTTTTGCTTCGTTTTGCTTTTGATGGCCTCATGGATTCTCACCCTACACATGAGCAATTAGTAGGGTGCTAAAGACTCAAAGTAACCCTTTGCAGACTTTTGGAGATTCTTTCTCTTAAGTTCCCTTCTTTTCATTATTCTCTCATACTCTTGCTGCTTCCAGCTTACCAAACTCTGGACTCTGACTCCTCAACTCAGGGAGACGGTTGTGCTATGCAGTATAGAAATACAGTGCTCTCCAAAAAGTGCCTTGGTTAAAAATCCAGGGCAATCGTAGAGCTTGCTTCTTTGTTTCCCTTCTTTCAGGAATTATAGTTTTGTGCTGCATTTTATCTGATGTTATTTCTTATGACATTTTTCAGAGGCTGGTTGTTTATGACATGGATGCAAATCTGTTATCACTACTCCATCATGCTCAGAAGCATGAGAGAGTCAGACCTATTTAACATGAGGACTTCTAAACTCATCAAATTATATATAATCCTTACTATAATTTATATTCTTATGCTTGAATCCCAAGAAGATTAATTATATCAAGTCAGAGTAACTCCTTCCCATCTGGTCTTCTGTGTCTACTGGGTATCTCTGAATCTTGACAAGATCAAAACTGCCATATGGAAAGATGTCTACATGAATCCAGGTCAATATAAGGTCCATTAATGTTTTATATAGGCTACATTTGATACACAACATTCCTTGGTCTCAAAGTCATGGATAATGAGTTATTTTATAATTGCATGACCTTAAATATCAACTAATCCCCAAAAAGAATATGAGCAAACATTGTAATAATGATACTAATGATATACATATCATTAGCATCATTAAAGTGATCATAAGAAACTATATAATATTCATGATGATATCATACTAAATTAGCTTAAATTTAATAGCAGTAAAAGTTCTAATCACTAATATTTAAAACATAATCAAAACCAATTCACAACTCATTTGAATGATTCCATAGTATTTTGAAAATTGATGAAAAAATATTTGAGACTACTTTGAAACACGGACTTTGTATTTTGAAAATTATAAGCTATTTGTCAAGACTTGGAAATAGTATATAGATTCTTAAAGTAAAATTTGATGGGGAGACTAATATCTATTCTGGATCAAGAAAGATCTTTTATCAAACATAAGGGTCATAAGTATCACACATACATACTTATCTGTATACATTATGTATACACATATTTGTGTACATCTAACTTTATAGCTATATCTATTATCAGAAGATATAAATGAGGACATTTAGTATTCTAAGATTTCTATACAGGAGCAATGAGAAAACAATTTATATGAAGAACTCTATTGTGAATATCTTAGACTTTGTGGGCTAGAGAGCCTCTCTCAATCACTCAACTCTGTCACTCTAGTGTGAAAGGGACCAGAGAAAATAAGTAAATGAATGAATATGTGTTCCAATCAAACTTTATTTACACAAAACATTGTAAGTCAGATTGAGTCTGTGAGTCATAGTTTGCCAATCTGTGATCTGCAGTATAAGATAATTCAAAGTCCTAGAGCTACCTAAAGATAGGTGCGTTATCTAGGGTCAGTTTTGAACCACTAAGACTCTCAACATGACCATCCATCTCTTGTGCACCTGCCATCCAGTCTTTTCATGTTAATCCATTTTTGTGCCTGTTTCCAAATTTGTTTTGGTGCCTATCCCTGAATTTGGGTGTTTGTTTAGTGTCCACACACAAAAAATTTGACTGGGCGTTGTCTCTTTGGCTTTCCTGCTATAAACTCTTTGAGGCAGGACAAGCCAAATATGTTTTTGTCTGCACAGGGCAGTATGAGAATGGGTGGGCATATAAACTCTTTAAGACCATCATTTGATTTCATTGTTCATTATGCAGAAAAATAATGTTATCCCCACAGTCTCTTTTTCTGCACCTCCCTAAAATAACACACTGAAGTAGCAAAACAAATTATTTATTAACTGGACATCTGTGACTATAAACATACAGACCATATAGACTATACAGAAGTCTCAGCTACTACGAGATTGGTTAAGAAAATCTGTCCATCATATGCATGATATATATATATATATATATATATATATATATATACACACATATATATATATGTGCATGTGTGTGTATTTATATGTGTGTGTGTGTGTGTGTGTGTGTGTGTGTGTGTGTGTGTGTGTATTTTGAGATGGAGTCTTTGTCGCCCATGCTGGAGTGCAGTGGCATGATCTCGGCTCATTGCAACCTGTGCCTCGCGGGTTCAAGCGATTATCTCACCTCAGCCTCTCGATTAGCTGGGATTACAGGCATGCGCCATCATGCCTAGCTAATTTTTATATTTTTAGTAGAAGTGGAGTTTCACTATGTTGGCCAGACTGGTCTCAGACCCCTGACCTCAGGTGGTCCGCCCACCTCAACCTCCCAAAGTATTGGGATTACAGGTGTGAGCCACCACATCCAGCCCATGATGTACAATTTTGAAATACATTTTCCTAAGAGACTATGTACCATATTCTAGTTTTGTTAAAATATATTTTTAAAAGCTTTTAGAAAAATATGCCAATTTAATCCATGAATGATGAACTTCATGAAACAATGTAATATCCACATTAGGATGTTATGAAAATTTAATTGAGAAAACATATATAAGGTCCTTAAACTGTGCATGCATATTATAGGCATTCAGATGTTAATGCTCTTATTCTCTTATAACAAACAGGAAAAAATACCAACTGAACCATTCAATTTATGGAAGGATGTGTATTTTCAGGTGGTATTTCAGTAAGGAATATGTGTTTTGTTATTCCACAAACCTAGTTCTATTGCTTCAGATTAAATAACAACTGAAATTATAAAGGAACCAAGGCTCTGCCAATAACCACACATTCCCCTAGAAGGCATTAGATGTAAATATACATTTTAACTCTACAGAACAGATTTGAGGCAATGGACAATACCGAAAGACAAGGACACAGTAAAGCAGGATTTCCACAGAGCATACAGGGTCACACTTTTATTTAACCTGGAAAAACAGGGCTGCTTAATTATCTGTTGAATTTTAGTAAGTCCTGAAGACATACTAAAGAAATATGATTAGGAAGAGGACAAGCACTTCTTTAGTAAAGGTTTATAAAAATAAACTTCAGTATAAAGAAGAACCTTGTAAATGTTTGCTCATGACTTTTTCAAAAAGCAAAATAAAATATTTAATAATCTCTTTCATATGGCATAATTTCACTAGTTTTTGCCTTAGGCAAAAGGAAGATTTTTGCCAATAAAATTGCTTTGAGCTTTTTCAAAAGGAAAACCTAAGCTAAAAAGATATATTTCTTTTAGCAAGAAATAGATCCTTAGACTAAATCTTAACCACATTTTTAATAATGTTTTTGAATTGCAAAAAGTGAAAATAAATAGAAAAAAATCCAGAAAAAAACAAAACAAAATTATGGAAAAAGTAGAATTAGAAATTGGCAATGAATAATTTTTTCTTAAAAATTTTTCTATCTTGTGTATGTAATGATATGAAACACTATCCAGAAAACCTCTGTTAATATGGAGTCTAATTTGTAATGAGAGGTAAATCTTTGTCCATGACAAAAAAACAAATAGCTATTATATAAATTACTAGCATAAACAAGAATGAAGGAAACGAAAGAGAAAAAGAAAAGGAATATAGACTAATAGAGCAGTATACAATATTATATTAGTGGATAACATATTGACATTAATCTTAAACTGTTCCGTAAAATGATTGTAAGTTCTCTTTTGAGATTCTGAATGATAACAACCTCTACTTTTGTATTCTTTCTTTTATTTATTATTATGTTTTTGAGAAAGGGTCTTGCTCTGTTACCCAGGCTGGAGTGCAGTGGTGTGATCTTGGGTCGCTGCAACCTCCGCCTCCTGAGTTCAAGAGATTCTTGTGCCTCAGCCTCCTAAGTGGCTGGATTACAGGTACACACCACCACACCTCGCTAACTTTTGTGTTTTTATTAGAGATGGGGTTTCACCATGTTAGCCAGGCTGGTTTCAAACTCTTAGCCTCAAGTGATCCACACACTTTGGCCTCACAAAGTACTGATGTTGCAGGCATGAGCTACCTCGCACAGCCAACAACCACCTCTACTTTTGATCATTCCCTTAGGTTAATGTTTTCCAAATCACAGCGACTCATGTACCAAATTCATAATTCTTGCCACATGTCTGAGTCCATTTAGTGTTGCTGTAACAGAATACCAGAGCCTGGGCAATTAATAAAGAGACAAGGTTTGTTTGGCTCATGATTCTGGTCTCTGGATGGTTCACAATTGGGCAGCTGCATCTGGTGAGAGCCTTAGGCTGCCTCAACTCATGGCAGAAACTGGAAGGGGAATAGATGTGTGCAGAGATCACATGGTGAGAGAGGAAGCAAGAGAAAGGAACCAAGGAAGCCAGATCTTTTTAACAACCTGTTCTAGCATTAGTAAGAATTCACTCACCTCTGAGGGAGGGCATTGATCTATTCATTAGGTGCATGACCTAAACACCTTCCACTAGGCCCCATCTCCCAATATCTTCAGGGTCAAATTTTAACATGAGTTTTGGTGACAACATATTTGTGTGCAATATCTACTATTATTTACTAATTGTTTTTGATTGGTCTGCTTTTTCTTAATTACGTGTATTTTAAAAGAAAATTCTCTATCATCACAAAACCCAGAGTTTGGTGTTTCAGTTATATTTTGAATATATCTTAAAATAAATATAGTATTATTAAAGCAAAACCAATTTGTCACTGTTTTCACACAACATAATCACATGCTCTGCTTACCTTACTTAAAAAAATTTATTCTATATTAGAGCTGTATGCCTTACATGAATGAGAAAAACTGATATCCACAAAAGTATTTTTGTTGTTGTTGTT
The DNA here is from genome assembly GCF_001604975.1 of Cebus imitator. Classification (NCBI taxonomy): domain Eukaryota; kingdom Metazoa; phylum Chordata; class Mammalia; order Primates; family Cebidae; genus Cebus; species Cebus imitator. The sequence continues at coordinate 4,044,731 of NW_016107462.1, read as the reverse complement.
ATTATTATTTTTTGAGTCAGAGTCTCACTCTGTCACAAGATCTCAGCTCCCTGCAATCTCCGCCTCCTGGTTTCAGGTGATTCTCCTGCTTCTGCCTCCTGAGTAGAGTAGCTGGAACTACAGGTGCACACCACCACACCCAGCTGATTTTTCTTTGCATTTTTAATAGAGGTGGGGATTCACCATGTTGGCCAGGCTGGTCTCGAACTCCTGACCTCAGATAATCCAACTGCCTTGGCTTTCCAAAGTGCTGAGATTACAGGCATGAGCCACCACGCCTGCTCCATAAAAGTGTTTTTTATGTAATTATTTTATGAAAATGATATCAACAGACTTATTTGTTAGGCTTTTCTTTTCATTTCAAAACCTCTAGTTGGTCTACATTGTATCCTGGGGGAAATCACACTGTAAAGCATAATCAAATCTCGATAAAATTCATGCCTACTGCTATTATATCAGGCTCTTAAATACAGTTTATTCACATGAAAACCCAATGAATTTGGTACTTTTGTGACCTCCCCTTCCCAACTTCTACCCCATTTTACAGATGAGGAAAGTTGGATTCAGATAATTTAAACAATTTGCTTAGGAGTATACAACTGGAATTTGCCCACTAGTGTGTCCTATTACAAAGTCTGCCACTAAAATGAAAATAAACGAGGATGTTGTGGAATATGAGTAGGTGGGCTTGCCAACTAGCAAAAGGAGAAAAGAGGAGGAGAGGAAATATGGGGTGGCTGCTTACTCCCAGTAAAAACATTTCTGTCTCTATTTCCATTGTAAATTTCTCTGACTAAAAACGCAAGATTCATGTATTTGCTTTCAGATGCTTCTAGCTCTAAAACAGAATGAGTCTAAGAGTTACATTTTCAAGTGATTGCTAAAGAATGAATTAAGATATCCTTCTCATTAGCCCAAGTCCATCTTTTTAGTCTATTAACTTGTATATATGAAAGTCCTAGCAATATAAAACCACATTTTGTCACATGCTCATAATTTTGGAATTAGGGAATTTTGGCTCCAAAAGCCATGAGGCTGACAGATAGCTGTAGTAATTCCAACAAATCTATATTTATGTGTGTCTCAGAAGAACATCGAGCATTTACATTTTCTACCACACACTCCCTATCTGGTTGATGAAGTGAAAGTCAAATTTGGAGGAATGAAGTGTATAATTTACAGGACATCTTTAGGATTCCAAAAATTATGAAGAGCAACTTCAGGTCATATAAAAGCTATTGTATAATGAATTCATTTAATATGAAAAAGAGCTTCAGAAATATCTTCTAGCTACTTAAACTGGTCAAAAGCATAGTTTAGTTAAAGAACACAAAGATGTGTGTTGTTCAGAACAAAATTAGTAATAAGAATGTGCTATGTTTATTTGGGTTGTTAAAAAAGAATACAGTGCTTTAGAAATTTTTATGCTGATTTGTTAAAGAAACCAGTTTTTCTAAATTACAGAGACAGCTAGAAATACATGTTAAGATATGATCCACAAAATTATTTTGAATCCATTTTGGATGAAAAGTCTTTAATTTGCTTTAGTCCAAAAATATGCAGGAAACCTTATTCATTCTCAAAGGAGATCACCAAAAATAAGTCTAGAATAAAGCCAATATGAGTAAATATTGCTGTTTCTTTTCAAGAGGCAAACATATTCTAACCACCCATAGACTGTATAATTTTATATTTTTCTTTCAATATCTGCTTTATAACTCATGTAATTTTCTTTCGAGTTGTTCTGATGGAATAGCTGCATACCATAGATTTGCTTCCAGAAATTTTGCTTCTAGACACTGACCACTGTGACCATTACTATTCAAAATTGTTTTGGAAATTCAAGATAATTCAATAAGAAAAAATAGAATATATAACTAGTATAAATGAAAAAGATAACTATTAATATTTCCTAGGATGTTAGAAAAGCTAAGAAAGGCAGAATTAATAGATACATTTAAAATTTTTCATAATAAAAAAGCACAAATAAAGGATTGTGTTATAGTTTGTCTCATATATCTGTGAGTAATAACCAAATGTTCTAGTGTAAATATTGAGATGAGTTCTCTTTTCCTGATGTTGAGAGGGTAAATTTGTAGCATGTTTCTTAAGGTAATTAGATCATACACATAAAAGTATTTATACCCTTTGATCTAGCAATCTTACTTTTAGGATTTTTTTTTCTAAGGAAATTAGATGAAATAAAAATAAAATTATATAACATATGCACATATTGTTAATCTGAAAGTGGACACAACTTCAGTTTTCAAACTTGAGGAACATTTAATAGATCATTGTATATCCCCTTAGTCAAACATTCGCCAAATGTTAAAAATCCTTTTACTAAAGAGTATTACAAAAGTAACCAGGCATAGTGGTGTGCGCCTGTGGCCCCAGCTACTTGGGAGGCTGAGTGGAAGGCTCACTTGAGCCTGGGAGCCAGAAGTTGAAGTGAGCCAAGATGGCACTCCAGCCTGGGTGATTCAGTGAGATACTGCCTCAAAAAAGAACAAGGTTAAATAACCTATGAAGAATCTTTGATATACTAGTGAGCCTAAAATGAAGCTCAAAACTTGATATATAGTAATATTCAAATCTTGATTAAAATGATAGATATCACATATGAAAAGGAAGCTGAGAAAATATCCCAATTTTATATTAGTCATGATCTTTTAGTGATAGAACTTGGGTGATTTCTGTTTCCTTCTTTATTATGTTATCTACTAAAGAGTACATAAAACAATCTAAAAGTCTTTTTTGTTTTTTTCCGAAATTATATAAGGATCTATTATTCAAATTAAGGACCCACTAAGCATTTGCACTAAGCATTTGCCAGGTTTATAAAATGTACTTTTTTCTTAACAGCTAACTTACATTTTAAAAAGATAAACAAGTAGTAATTTTTTCCTTTAATTTGATTATCTTTCTGAGTTCTTCTAGGTGACTTTTGCCTTCCTCCCCCAAACTCTGTCTTCCCCAACACTGTCTTCTCAACACAATAACTGGATATGATGTCTTTGTTTTACTGTTCCTGGTAAGAAAAAATAAATCAGCATTTGGACCTTGAAAAGATTAGGATTAAATTTTAAGATGGCTTCTAGGTTGCCTTATGTAACATATATACTCTGATTTCTCCTGAATTTATTTTTCTAAGCCAGACTTCCCTCTATCTACAACTCTAGAATCATATATTCAGCTGCTCACATGAAACCTTAATTTGGTTTGTTATAGATATTTCACAGTTACTATATTTAAAATTAAAATATTTTGGCTTTTTGACTTGCTGCTGTATCCCTAGAATAATGCCAAAACCATGTATGTTACATAGCAGGTGCTCCTCAAATATTTGCTGAATGGGTAAACACATGAATTATTACCCAGAGGCCTTGTAGACCCCTGCAATAATCACAGTATATTTGACATGACTGAAGAACATTAAAGGCTTTGATTTCTTGACTGCTTTACAACTGATTATAAGTCACTGAATGATATTAAAAAATCATTGTAGAAGAATCCCTTACATGACCTAGCCCTTTATTGTATATATTAATAGTATTTCACATTGTAACATTTCATATTTATAACATTGCATCAGTCTTCTAACAAACTATGATTCAGCCATGGAAGATATTATTTTTTCATAGATGGAGAAAATAAGAGCCATAATTTATTGAACACTTATATGCTAGGCACTGTGCCCAGATCTTCATCCTCATGTTTAATCCTTGGTGCTAGAGATCAAATTTTAAAGGTGAGGAAAAGGACTTGGATGAACTTAGTGTTCTAATGAGCTAGGGGCTTTGTAAGCTGGGGATTATAATTCTTAGTGAAGTTTTAAAAAGAAAAAATGGGCTCAGAGGCATGAATTAGCACCCTAGTGTCTCATAGGAGGGGTTGGATGAGCTGAGGTTCAGACCCAGGTTGTCTGGTTTCCAAGCTCATGCCTTTAAGCACCACACAATGCAATCTCTTCATGAAGTCCTCAGCCCTTCCTGGGGGTAACTGCAGCTAGAATTTAGGGTACTTTATACTTCACCATGAGCTTATTTAATCTTACCTGGTGGGATGATGATATTAGATATACTATGTGACTGTCCCTGCCACTCCAGGTTCCTTAAATCCATTATTCTTCCCTAAACAGTAATTGCTTCGTGGGGGTTGAGGGGCGTCACAAAAAGTCTACAACAAGGTCTCACCTACATTTCTGAATAGATTTTGTATAACTATGGCAGGAGTAATAGCCAGAAAGCCAAAGTGCTTTTAACAAAATAGTTTTGCATTTTTGCAAAAACTAGGAACTTTACGGAAAAAATAAAGAAGTTTTGCTGCACAGAATTCAAACTATAGACTGGACTAATGCCACTTTCTTGCCACACAGAGTAGAAGTAACCCTTGTGGGCAGGTTAGAGGCACAGGAGTGCACGATAGCAACAACAACAACAACAACAACAATGACAACGACAACAACAGAGAAAGAGAGAGAGAGCAGGAGAGCTCAGATACAGTAAGTGGGTACTTATTCCCTCCTACCTTGACTTGTATTCTGCAGGAGGGGAGAAGAGTGGAATGGAGGGGACAAAAGAGAGCTTTGGCAGGATTAGAGAGGCTCAGGGGCTACAGGGACCAGTGTATCTTACTCCCCAGGTTGGGCCTGAGAAATGTATGTTTCTGAGAGATGCTTGGTCCACAGCAAAGCTGCTAAGCAGTTGGGGGATGGTTCTCAAACCAGAAACAGAAAAGTGATACTTGGAAATACATTTTGTGCCTTTGGCACAAAGTTTAAGAGAACACCAAAAAAAAAAAAAAAAAAANAAAAAAAAAAACAACCCAGCTTTCAAGATAAATAATATTTTAATGCATGATTTCAAAAGATGAAAAGTAATGCACAAAAACTAATCATGAACAAAATATCACAGTATTAAGTACAGACCAGCTGTTGATGGCTATTTGTTTTGCAATGCTACATTTTGTGAAATGAGAATCATTATTTTCAATCAGCTCCTGGTTCCTGGACCCCAGCAGCTTTTGTGCCCCATGATGAGTGGGTTTAAAAGGATTGATGTTGAAGTCTGAAAAGTTTGGACGAGATCGTATGTATAGTTTAATGTAACATACAATTTCCCATTTAAATAACTGTTAAATGTACAGTTCAGTGGCAGCAAGTACAGGCACATTGTTGCACAACATTACCCATCCATCTCTAGGACTTTTTCATCTTCCCAAACTGCAGCTCTGAGTATATTCAACAGTAACTCTCCATTGTTCACACTCTTCTGTCCCTGGTAACTTCCATGCCATGGTGATTTTTTACCATAGAGCTTCTCTTAAGTTTTTCCACTTGGTTCAAACTATGGGAGGAGGTGTTAGTAAGTGCATATAGGGGCAAGCATTTTTCCTTTTTGCCCCAATATGGCATGTCAAGTTCATGCAAAGGGAAATTGTGAGTTATTACCTAGACAATACTAGAAAAATGCCAAGATCGACCCAAATAAGATGACCACACCACTCCCACTCTTCACACATCCAAGTGGACCCAACACACTTGACATTTAGTCAGGCATTTCTCTCACATGATAATAAATAGCCATCTCTTCTATCAGTAGCCAAACCTGTGATCAGAAGTAAGTCTTTGTGTTGACTCAGTGGCTGCTGCTCCTTGACCACTCCCAGAGCCAATCATCAAGAAGTCCTGTTGGTTTAACCTTGGAAGAGCTCTCAGCAGTTCCTGTCCACTGCACCGCTACTGCTGGAACCCAAGTCACCACCAGCCTTCACCTTGCCTCCCTGGAAAGGGTCTCTTGTCTGCCACTTGTGTACATGCCTCCTTCTCAACCATTCCACATAGGTGCCAAAGTCGTCTTTTTAAAAATTGGATTTTGCCACTTTCCAATGTAAAATCCATAAATGACCCTTCCATATATGTAGAATAAGAAGTCCCACAGTCCCGCTCTTCAGCAAACCCTGCTCTGTCTGGCCCTAGACCACATGTCTGAGCTCAGCCCTTACCTCTGCCTTACGAGTTTGCTCTGCTTGGAGACAGAACAGTGAAATTTATTTACACCTCCAGACCCTTGTGCCTGCTGTTTCCTATGCTTTTTGCCTGGCCTACTGCTTGCCATCCCTCAAATTTCAACCTTAGTCTCACTTCTTTAGTGACGAGCACCAAGTTCTCTTTCACAGCTTGTTTTTCTGGAAACTTTTATCACAAACCTTCTGTAGTTCTTTTATTCTGTCTATTGGCTTATTTATTCTTTGTCTCCTCCTCCAGAAAGCAAGTACTATCACTGCAGGGATTATCTCTCCAGCCTGTAGCATTGCTCATGGCATGTAAGAGGCATCCAAACCACTTGTTGAATGAATTCATAAGCAAGCGATGGAGATTTTATGAAAAGTAGTAAAACAACCACCATTTGTTGAAATCAACTGAGGTGTTAAACATCGTACAAAGCACTTTATATATACTATCTCACATTAATAACCCAATTTTATGTGAGAAAATGGAGGCTCATAGAGTTTTATGGACTTGCCCAAAGGCAAAAACATTGCGAGTTGAGTTTTGTGATGTGAATTAAACACTGGGGTACCAGCCTTTGAGAATGCAGAAAATATGTGCCAATAATAAGTGAACATAAACAGTTACACAAGGTATTATAGTATAGGCCATAAAATGGCATACTACTTAAGAAAGTATCATGATCATATTCAGACATTTAAGCTTTTAATCAAAAACATTCCAATTACTCCATATTCCATTTCTGCTCTGATCATATTTCTTCAGAAACAGATAGGAATTGCTTTTTCTGAACAAAATATTCATTGGAGATCCCAAAATGTGCAAAAATAGCTTTGCAATGTGAATTAAAATCTGCCTGGCTCCAAAGCTTCTTTTTCTCTGCCACCCCTTGCTGTCCGTGGGATCTGCCGGTTGAACTCTCCTTGTTCCATGTTACATCTGCTTGGTATGGCAACATCATCACCTGGCCTGAGTCAATGTTAGTACCAAGTAAGAAGTCAAAGTTTTCACAAGAGTTATCCCATTTCATCCTGGGAAGTCAATATTGTCATTATTTCTACTTTATAGATGGGGATGCCAGAATAGGTCTTTTAGTCAGGGTCATAAAGCTGGTGGTAGAGGCTGGATTCACACAGAGGCCTGACTGATGCTGGAGCCCCACTTTTAGCTCTTCAGCATTACTGCAAACATTCTTCAAACTGACTCTATGGGGCTAGTGGTGGAGACAGAACCACGGTTTTCTAAAGCAGGCCTTGCCAAGGTGAGCCTTATAAATCAACAGAGCAATCAACTACAAGGTTGAGGTCTGCCATTAGTAAATCTTCCTTGAGAAGGGGCCATCTGCACATTGTCTATTTGCAGGGGCTTTGGAGTCAGGTAAACCCAGTCTTGTGCATTCTGCAACTTCTTAACGGTGTGATCCTGGGCAAGTTACATAACCACTCTGAGCCTCAAATTCATCGACATAAAATAGTGCTTACCTCTTAGGGGTGGGGTGGTGAGCCATGAATGAGAAGAAGCATGAAAAAACTTACTCTGTGTTTGCCACAGAGTAAATGTCCAAAAATCAGAATCATTATGATTACTGTGAACAGTTATGGATAATGTTACTTAAATGGCTTTTAGTCCTGTTTAAGTTTTTTAGAAGAAAAAAGAAGTTTCAAAGGACAAAATTATATCAATTTCCAATTGGCCTAGGGCTAGGCAGGGTACCCATCCCCTTCTATTGCTGGACGGAGGAAGGTGGCCATTTGTGGGCAGATGGGCTTGTCTCTCCATGAAAACGGATAGTAGAGTTCTCCTGACATAACATGGAAGTATTTGGCATTTAATAAGGGTCAAGCAACAAATTATATAAATATTGTTGCATAAATCTATTCAGAAGTGAAAGGACTTCTTTATTATGTACCAAAGTTATCAAATTCTTACTATAGATATTGTCATGATGGGTCAGTAAGTTTGCCTTCATATAATAAAAATAAAGAGCATATTTAATTGTATAACTAAATTCCCATTCTTTTTCAACAGATACATTTTGTTTAACACCAGGACATTGAAACAACTGAGTCTGACAAAAACTTGAAGCTTTATTCCCACCTCCCTTCATTAGAAGGAAATGTAATTAATTATTAAAATTGGAAGAAACCAAGACATTGCCCTCTATACTACTGACAATCGAACATTGGTTATAGTGAACACAAACAATTATGCACATATAATTGGACTACAGACAACTTCTGCCTTCCAATTACAAGAAGAATTTTCCTACAAGTAACAGGAAAGAGACCATATAAAAATATTACTGGCACCAGGCTAAAACACATGTTGTACCCTTGAGAACCCAGAAAATAGGTGCCAACATGAAATGAACCTGAAATTGTATACAAAATACAACCAAATATTATGCCATAAGGGGCATGATTGTAAAGACTGCATCAAAATGATTATAAATATTTACCCCAATCATTTGAGCCTTTTAAGTCCAAAATATTTTACTCATTTATTCATTCCTGCATTATGCTTTACATCTACATTTTTGTCATAAGAGCAATAGAGATTTGCTTTTCTAAACTACAGTATTCAGAGATGATCTTAAGCAAAATGGCAACAGCTTAACATATGTCATTCGTAGGGCATATAGTCTCAGTTGCAGAGGTGAGGCGATTCTGATGCCATGGTTCTTCATCTTTTCTTTCTGAATCACCACTAGTCACTCTTCCCAACATATGGTCTGGCCATGACAAAATGCAGTAACATATTTTTCATAAATTCTAATGACACAATAGGGTCAACTTAACACAAATTTGTCAACAAAATATCTGGCTGGAATATAATAGGCAACAAATACTTTAAAAATTTTTGTTTATAATGTTTTAATCTCCTACACATACACCCTCTCTCACTTTTTAACTTATACGTCCCTCCAAATTTTTGGAAAACTACAAGAGTAAATATTTATTTTTAAATTTGATACCTTATTCTTTTTTGTGAAACAGAATTTTCTTATTGACATAGTTTGGATATATGTCCCCGCCAAGATCTCACGTTGAATCATAAGCCCTAATGGTCGAGGTGATGGAGGTGAGACCTGGTGGGAGGCATATGGGTCCTGGGGATGAATCCCTCATGGCTTGGTGCTGCCTTTGTGATATTGAGTGAGTTCTCACAAGATCTGGTCATTTAAGTGTATGGTACATCCTCCCTCATCCTTTCTCTCTTGCTCCTGCTTTTGCCGTGTGATATGTCTGCTCTCCCTCACCTTTTGTCATGATTGGAAGCTTCATGGCAGCTTCATGACTGAGGCCTCCCCAGACGCAGATGCTGCTATGCTTCCTGGATAGCCTGCATAACCATGAGTTCATTAAACCTCTTTTCTTATAAATTACCAAGTCTCGAGTGTTTCTTTACAGCAATGCAAGAATGGCCTAATACGTTTATCAAAATCATTATTTCTCAGAATCAACTTTGATATTTTCTGCCAAGTTTCAAATGGAAGAATATGGAACAATAAGAGCTATCAAACTAAAAACCTTAAATTAAAAAATGTTTACCAGTTCAATTTCTCTGTAAAGCTATTATTTTAATTCATATTACAAATGACGAAATTGAAGCACAAGGAAGATAATTTGCCAAGATATTATGTGGTAAGGATTAACCTTTCTTTTAGAAATCCTGTTTTCACAACAAGTTTATACTATCTTTAATTTAAAGCTTAAAGCTCAGGAGTATACTATAACATTTAGATAAGCTCATGTTGTTTCTACCATCTTGAAAAATTGTTCTTGTCTTTTATTAGCACCCTTCTTCAGTCATTGCTCTGTTGCTCTTGGGTTTCTAGCAAAAGAAGAAAGTTATTTGTACTCATTGTCTCCAACTTTTTCCTTCACATTTTTTTCTTAAATCTACTTCAACCAGGATTTTGCTCCAAATGTTCCACTCACATTGCTATCTATCAAATCGCAAACGACATCCACATTGCTATACCCAATGACCAGTTCCTGGTCCTCATCCTACTTGACCTGTCAGTAGCATTTGATGCAGTTGATTACAACCTCCTTCTTGAATAACTTTCTTCTCTTAGCATCCAGAAAAAAAACCCAGTCTTTTTAAGGCGTTGACTTCAGATGTCTCAGATGTCACATCAGCTGCATTTAGTTGGTCAAAGCAAGTCCCAAAGGCCACCCTGGATACAAGGGGATGGCAAATAGACAGCACTCTTGAATAAACAGGGAGGGAAGAACTTGTTGGCAGCCATCCTTACAGACTACACAGACCTCAAAAATAAATAGATGTTAAACAGGTTAATGAAGACAAAGGGGTTAGGAGAATATCAAGAGAACTATGTCCCATTTAGAGAGAATAGTCATAATTTAGCACAACATGTTTATATAGAATATTCAGACCATCTATTTTTATTTTAAACTGAGTTTTTGGCAACTCTCCCTCCCCATCTTCTTCCTTGCCAAGAAAAATTTGAGATTTATAAGATTTCAAGTTACCATTTTATACTACACAGCCTTATGTTTTAGTCCATTTACTGTTGCTATAACAGAATACCTGAGACTAGGTAGTTTATAAAGGAAAGAGGTTTATTTTGCTAACAATTCTGGTGGCTGGAAAGTTCAAGGTTGAGCAGCTGCATCTGGTGAGGACCTCATGCTGCTTCAACTCATGGAAGAAATAGAAAGGGAATGGGTATGTGAAAAGAGATCACATGGCAGGAGAGGGAACAAGAGAGAAACTGAGGAAGCCATATGCTTTTTAACAACCTGCTCTCTAAGGAACTATTTCATTTCCTTGAGAGTGAGAGCTCACTCACTCCAAGAGAGGGCATTAATTTATTCATGAGAGATTTGCCTCTATTACCCAAATGCCTCCCACTAGATCCCACCTCCCAACACTGCCACATTAGGGATCAAATATCAACATGTGTTTTCGTGGGGACAAAACCCCTTCTAAACCATAGAAACTTATTTGTGACTGCAAACAACAAAAATAAAATATATTAGCACTGGTATCTCTATTTCCTCAGGCATTTTTACATGATTCAAGGTAGCTGTTGCCCAACTAAAGGCATCATGTTCACATTCAGGGAAAGAAAATAATGATGGAATGTTGTTATCCTGGCTGTTTCCCATAGTTCCACAGCCATCTATCATTCATATACCAAAGGCTGGAACTGAGTCGTATGGATGCCCTTAACTAAAAAGGAAAGGAAATTGAGAAGTGAGCATGTAAATTTTTCCAGACTATATTGTAGAAATAGCAATGGGCAAGAGGTTTGGACTGTCTTTTGGATTATAGTGAATCTATAGCATTTATCACATTTTTTTCTTAAAAGAGAAAATTCAAGAACAAAATGAAACATACAAAACTATTTTTTTAGAGAAGGATTGGAAAACTTTTCTATAAAAGACCAAATTATTTTTGGTTTAAATTTTTACATTGCTGTAAATATTTTAGGCTTCAAAGCCCAAATGATCTATGTGAAAATCACACAACTTTATTATTGTAGTGTAAAAGCAGATAGAGATAATTCATAAACTAAGGAGCCTAACTATGTTCTAATCAAAATTTATTTACACAAACAAATGATGGGCTGGATTTGGGCTACAGGTTGCAGTTTGCTCACTCCTACTTTACTACAAAAATATAAACAGACAGATGTCTATATTATGCATCTCCACAGAGTCCTAACCTTCTCCTCAAATGGTATACACGACCTCGAAGAAACATATTTCCTCTTTGTTGACCAATGTGTCAAGAAAGCATTCATTGCATGATTGCTTCAGCACAGCAGGGGATGGGAGATTAACAAACAAACAAAACAAATCAAAACAAGAAATAATAAAAAAAAAAAGGTTCAAAAGTAGCAAATGTTAAGCCAGGATTTTATTATAGAAATAAAGTATGTTTTATAATCCATTTCAATCATGGTCTACAGCAAAATTTCAGTAGGCAATTCAAGTAACTCCTATTTGTGATGACATTAAGTCATTTGAGAGGTAGGTAGAAGCATTTAATACAGTCCCTGTAGGAGTGTTATGATGGAACTATCCATAAGAATATATCCATAAGAATTGTGTAATCAAAAACTTTATCCTTGATAAAACAATTTCAATTGCTATTTTGAAGTTCTCTGTGTGACCTGATTGTTACATTTTCTCCTTAGGTATTCAGAATATCTTAACTCAAATTCCACAGCATTTTCCCCAAGTATGGTATAATCATAATAGCTGAAAATGAAAACGATTCTAAAAATAACCTCAAGTTAATTGTGCAGGTGAGAAAATATATCCACCCACACATCAACCAGTGCCAAATTGTCTGAGTGAAAAAATAAAAATCTGGAAAGAGAGCAACTAAGCTTCAATTTCAAAAATATGCCACAATATATTTAGAGAACTACTTACTATTACAAACACCATCAATGCATGCATTCTACAGGACAGAGTCTCCTTCACAAAAAAATGATATCAGAAAAGTTCTTTGACAAAGTATACAAAGAACAAAATAATTTGTACACTCTCTTCCATCCAATAGATCATTTCTAGGGTTTCCATATATGGTATGCGACATTGATGAGTCTACTTTGTCTTATATCAACCGTCTACACTGTAACAATAACTGCTTAAATCCTTTTTAAAAAGAGTTTAAAACTTCTCATGCTAAAAGGTGTTCTTTTGGTGACCTCATGAGACCAACTTCTGGCCAAGAGTTAGATATAATCTCTACTATTTCTTCTCCTTGCCATGTCTCCCTACTTGTTTCCAGAAAATCTATAATATGTAATGATTTAGAATTAATACCTCAATTCCCTAGATCTTTTAATGAATTCACTTACACTTGGGGATCTGACCAAGGCATCTGTTCATGAATAGTGGAATGATTACCAAGTCCTGATGGGGAAGGCACACTGCCATCTTTTCCTGAAATACATCCCAACTGAGAAATCAACTGCCTCATGCCTGGATTTTCTTGTGTGTCATTTTTTTCATTAAATGTAAAAATCTTTTGGACATTTTCTTCCAAGCCACCTTCCTTTACCTTATTCTATCTGTTAGAAGGTAAAGAAAAAGGTCTAGCAAATAAAACTGCCCTCATGCACCTACCCTGGAACTTTATATGAGAAATTAGCATTTGACTCAATTAATAACCATTACTGCTCCAAATTTCACAAATTATTTTTTAATTACATTGGGCTTTACTGACACCTCCAAATCCTCCATCTGCCAAAACTTAACATGAGCTGTAGCTTAGCCTAATCTCTGCAGTACCTCTACTTAGAATTGTTGATGGTAGAGGGCAATATGCGATCTCTAATTCGTTGATTTCTTCTCACTTAACAAATATTCTATGCATTAAAGTTCAAGTGAATTTAATTTTTTTCATTTTTATACCCAAAAACTAAGTTAAATCTCTTCGTAAATGAGTTATAATCTGGACAGCACATTTTCTGTCTCTAGTCATCTCAAATAAACCAGCTGGAAAATAATAGTTGTTCCTAACCCAACTCCCCTCTTGAAATCAGAGAGCTAGGCAGGGCTGTTGACTTTGAGATGGACACTAGGGTGTGCCAGGGACCTTGATAATCAGTGGAGCTTCTGTCATTGTATGTCTGGCTTGGATTAAATGTGTTGACCTGATAGCATAAGGCTACGATTTTCACTCATGTTTTCCAGAAGGCTTCAAAACTCTCTTGCCAATAGTATTATGCTATTCTGCTCCCAAAGCATAGAGGCAAGCAGCCAGTGTGATTCCCCACAGTGAAGAACTCTCCTAGCTCTTGCAGATTTGTGACTCTGAGTTGGGATGTTTGTTCAAAAGCCTGCCTTATTTGTCCAGGGCAGTACACTGCTAGAACTCAGGATGGAAAAACACTGTTGGAAAGAGAATATTAATGGTGTTCTTCAAGCATTCTCTGACACTTGTTAATCTTTACCACCGTCCACAGGAATTTTTTAAAAATCATAACAACTTTCTACTGCTACATAAGTAAAGTTAAGATGACATATCTGTATTTTAGGAGCTTAAAATAAATAATGGACAATATTGTAGAAAAAGGTGATATAGTGAGTTATTGCCACTAATCAGGTAATTATGAAGGGATTCTGACTTTGACATCCGTCATCAAGCAGGTCATGATATTAGTCAAAATCTTCAGTATTGACAGATTATTGCTGCAACCTCCTAACTCACCCAATCACAGACTGTCCTGGGCTACACACTATGACAACTCAAGAGTGAATAATATTCTTGGTGACTCCCAATGTCACCCCCACGCAGCCTAGAAGAGTACTGTATGCAACCTGGCATTTCAATTTATATCGAATGAATGAAAGGACTAAATCCAGCCTGTGAATTAGTTTCCACATTTTGGCTGGCTTCCCAGGAACCCACACACACCCACAACAATGAAATGTTCTGAGGCTAATAGCTGTGCCTAATTTTGGCCTTGGTCTTCAACCTTTAACATATTTATAATGATTATGAGGAAATATTAATATCTGATGAGTACCTCTTACATGGTGGGCCTTTTGTTAGATATAATAAGAGCATTTTATCTGTTAATCTTCACAAAAAAATAGCAAGGTAAGTATTATTGCCATTACTTTACAGAAAGAGAGAACTGGAGGATTGGAACCCAGATGCTGAAACTACAACACCATGCTCTTTCTTCTACACCACCTTGTCTATCAAAGTTCATGGGCCTAGACATGCCTTAGAGAGGTGGACACATTCTGGCTTGCAGCTGGTTGCCATTTTGGTTAATTTATTCCCCCGTTGCCTAGATTATTCTATCCCATATGTTAGCACTGGCACACGTGGCTATTAAAATTAATTGAAATAAAATAAAATTAGAAAGTTTCTCAGTCACATTAACCACATCTCAAGTACTAATAGCCACAGGTGGCTAGTGACTACCTTACTGGACAGCACAGATATAGAACATTTCCATCATCATAGAAAGCTCTACTGAATAACACTGGGATAGAAGAGAAAATCCTTATTTTACAGAACTCTTATTAGAAAATCTGAGGTCTACCACATTTAGATGACAGTGAGAAGGTAATTTATAGTAAGCTTGTTATTTTTTCTGACAGGGAAAAGTATACTTTGCATCTGACCTATTGACGAGCATATTGTGTTTTTGTTTTATAGTTGTTGTGGGACCCCTGCTAGTCAGAGGTACAAGTGCTTCTACTTGGCAATGACAGTGGAAATTGATTTATAATAATTTGTGCCTCAAGCCCTTTTCTTTTCCCCTTATGTCCAAAGAAGTTTTATGTCCAGAAGAGAACAAAACTGTTTGATCCACTTGAAGATAAAAATCAAAATACCTCAACTAAAGACTGACTGGCCTCAAGTCATCAGACTGACTGTATTTACTTCTCTGATTCCAAGGAGGTAAGCACTAAAGTGTTCTATATTATAATAAATGTATAGGACTGCAAACAGGCTTTGATGCCTTCATACTATTTGATTTTATTTTTTAGGAGTTTTTAAAATGTGCACTGGTTACCTTCAGATCATTTTCATTTCCCATTAAAAAAAATCCTGATGTGTTTTATTAAAATTTTTCATTAGGCATATTACACTCCAATTTCTATTTTTTAACTGAAAAGAATTGATTAAATCAGCAGGTAGCAACTGAATCGTGTTTGAAACTCAGTGTGACTGGTGTAGATTATTTTTTCCAAATTTGTTTTCAGCCCTGGGCAATTTTTTTTAACCCTTGTGTTTTGCTCCTGTATTTAGTGGCTCTCAAAGAGTGTGTCCTTAACCAGTGGTTTTATTGGTCATTTCACTCCCCACCAAGGACGTCTAGAGTAAAAAAAAAAAAATTCAAAATGCCTCAAGTTACGTTGCTTAATAAAAATTGACAGGTAGTGCTGATACAAGAGAAACAAATTGTTAGAGGTGAAAAATTCACAGCAGAAAGCATGCCTTGCTGCAATACTGTAGGGCAGATGTTACAGGCTCGTTGTAACTTGTAGCAAAGTTAAAATAATAATGCTTTAGTAGTAATAATACCTTACATATCTAGAGTGCTTTTCATCTACAGTTAGCCTAAGGATTTTTACATACTATATTTAGATACTGCTTCAACCTCCACTGAAATCTAGCTAGCTTTGCAGTGGCACCAATCATCCTCTCTCTGCCAGCAATATTACACAACAGTTTTCTGGAGGGAAAATGAAGAATAATTTTTCCTGTTGAAACTCCAGGAGGAATTTCTGAGTGGGAAGAATATAATTTCTAAATTAGAATTGGCACTGACACTAGGACTTAAAACCCCAATTCATACAGAAAGTGGGCGTGGAAACTTCAAAGAACTTGAGGGGTCACAGCCATAGTTTTAGTCCTCAAATGACTAATCGTAACATTTACGAAAATGAAAGCTATTTGCTAATATGACTTCTTGCTTTTACCTGTAGGTAAAAGGGAGACAGTAAGGTTATTTTTTTTCTTTTTTTTTTTAAGGGAAAACAGTTATAAAAATATACCTACACTTGTAACCAAGAAGAATGGTCAACAAATGTATATTAGCCTTGCTAGGAACTGATAGAGTGATATGTCTTTTTATATATAATTAATTATTTTACAAAGTTAAATACTCTCAAAGTATAATCATTAAATGCAAAAAATGTAGATGAAAAACTATTTTAAAACGTAATAGAGATTTATACTTTGGGATTCCCCATAACCAATCTCCTAGAGAAAGGAGTTATGAAGGGAAGTTACCTATGAGGGCATGAGCCTGGGAAGGAGGGAGAGAGGATGAATAGAATAAGGAAAGACAGGAAAAAAACACTTTCATTCACTCAGAAGTGAAAACAAACCAAGATGTAAAACAACCTTTATCTTCCAAACTAGAGAATAATCTTTCCTCTCAAATTTTCCCTTGAACTAATCTTTCTCAAAGTCTGCAGAGGAAAAGGTTTCAATATCTATATAATATAGTTCAAGAGCTATGCATATGAACTGTTTGAGTACCTGTTATGAAAAATGTTAAGACTGGTCCAACTACAAATTAAGAATAAAAACTAAAAATTTTACAGCTAAGAATCCCAGCATTTCAAACAACTTTTGACCTGTAATATAATTTTTACAACACAACACCTTTAACTTCTCAACCTCTCATTTTAAGCTAAATTACTAAACAAAGTATCAGCTTACTAATGTACAGAATTGCCATCTGCTTGAAAAAAATTAAAACAATTTTTAAAGGGCCATCAAGGGAGAGCCATGATCCATTAAAGTTTTTCTTGTTCACTGAACCAAATTATTCTGGTTTTCATTCATTCATCCATTTATTTATTAATTCAACATTTACTAAACGCCAGTAGCATCTGCCAGTTGTGGCAACCAGAAATATCTCCAGATATTGCAAAATATTCCCTAAGAGGCAAAATTGCTCCCATTTGAAACCACTGATATAATCTGAGTGCTTAAGAGATCAATTTTTTGATCTGTTAAAGGAAGGGGATATATGTTTGGGTAGAGTTATAAAAAGAGCATCCAAAGAGAGGCTATTAAGAATTAAGAGACAATATGCCAAAGTGAAAGAGAAAAGAAATATATGTATTCAAATGAAATCTCAGATAAATTTTGATTTTGATTATTTAAGTTTTGCAGACAAATACAAAAGTGCTTAAATAAGAAACTGAACCTTTATATACCTATTATTAAAAATGAAGATTGCCTACATCTTCCATATATATTTCATGTATCGCTTTTAAAAAGACAAATCTTAAACGTCATGCTATTTTATTGCTAAATATTCACTATGTATTCCTAAAAAGTGAAGACATTTTCCCACATAATCACAATGTCAGTATTACACCTAACAAGATTAGCAATAGTTCCTAAACATCATTTCATATGGTTCATGTCTATGTTTCTCCAATTGACCATAAAAAGTTCTTTTATAGTGGATTCATGCAATTCAGGACCCAAATAATGTAAACAACTTGATGTAGTTGTTGATATCTTTTAAATCTCCTTTTTTCCTCTCTTTTCTCCTCCAAAGGTATTGACTTGAAGAAACTGTGTCTAGTCTCTCCAATTTATCTTAGATTGTCCTCATTCTTGATTTGTCTGGTTTCTTCCTTGTAGTGCCATTTAACTTTTTTTTTCTCCCCTTACTTTCTGCAATCTGATGATTACATCCATTTACTAGGTTTGATTCAGGTTTAGTTTGGTTCATGTGCAATATGTACTCTGTAATGTATCACATCAGGAAGCACATAAAATCTGGTTGTTTCCATGCACACGTATGTTCATTGCAGCCCTGTGTACAATAGCAAAGACCTGGAACTGACCCAAATACCCATCAATGATAGACTGAACAAAGAAATGTGGTACATATACACCATGGAATACTACGCAGCCGTAAAAAACAATGAGTTTGTGTCCTTTGTAGGGACTTGCATGAATCTGGAAACCATCATTCTCAGCAAACTGACAAGAACAGAAAGCCAAACACCGTATGTTCTCACTCATAGGCGGGTGTTGAACAACGAGAACACATGGACTCAGGGAGAGGAACATCACACACTGGGGGCAGTTGGTGGTGTAGGGAAGAGACAGTGGGGGGTGGGGAGGGAGGGGAGGGGAGGGAAGGGTAACATGGGGAGAAATGCCAGATATAGTATGCACCTAAAGTAAAATAAATAAATTTTAAAAAATTTGGTTGTTTCTTTTAGTAACATGAAGATTCATCAGTGAGCACATGAGGATTCACGAAACAACAATCCAATATCTCGCTTGTAAAATTACAAATTGCCTCTTAAATCTATCTACAGTTCTTTGGCAGCCAGCAAATGTGCAGTTGTCCATTAGTCTTTCACCTCATCATTTTGAAATCTGTTGATAACCATTGCCTGGAATCAGTTCATTAAGATTGCAAAATGGCAATTTTTCTATCATTTATTCCACAATTATTAGCTGGAATTCTTTAAAAACTTTCCCTCATCAACCAGGCTTTATTTGGTTACCCTGAAATACAGCTCACTGGGCAAAGGAAGGAAATCTGCTTTGCTTCCCAACATTCAGAGTGAGGAACTGATTTCTACATCTTTTTAACACAACTAAATTGGGCTATGAGAACTGCGTTGCTATAGCATACAACAAATTCTCCACAAAGCCCCAAGATACTGTTAGAAAATAATGTATTTAGAGACCACATTCTTAATACTTAGTGCACATGACAACTGTTTTGTAATTATTTCTGGGGCTTTTTCCTTGCACAAAACTAGAAAATAATTCTTTATTTTTAAAAAATGAGTCATTTTGATATTTCCAATTCAAATATTATGTTACGGGATTTTTACTCAGATTCTTTGATTTTGTACTCGTATCTCTTTTTTCTTATGCTGAAATTCAGATTTTCACAATATTAAAAATATTTTTATTCTACATATACATACTTTAATTTCAAAACATCAGTACTTGTTTCTCTTATGATTTTGTATTTGTATCACTTTTTTCTTATGCTGAAAATTCAGATTTTTAATATTAAAACATATTTTTAGCCTACATGTACATACTTTAATCTCAAAACAATAATACCAGTAAGAACAAAATTTAAAGTGTTTTCAGGTTCCTAAAATTTTGACCTTAGAATAAATCCAGCTTAAGGTTCTACAGGGAAAATACTTTGTTCTAGAATGACTTGATGTAATTTTTTTGTTTTAATTGTTTTGTCACCAACGCTTTATGTAAATGTATTTATTTTCATTTAACTTTTTAGGGCTTTATTTTTCATTTTGGCTTTAATTTTTCTTTTGTTAACGTGAGAGTATTACACCCCAAATCAAAACTATTTAACAAAGAACATGGAGAGATGTTTTACTTCCATTGCCTTATTCCCTTTTTTAACATTGTTAATCACTTTTATTAGCTTTAATATATTCTTAGTATTTATTTTTATAAACATAGGCAAGTGCACTGTACATTATATTTTACACCTTGAAAACCAAAGGTAGCATACATTATACCCTTTTATCGCACTTTGCTTTCTTCACTGCGAGGGACATGGAAATTAGTCACTCAGACTCCTCCTCAGTAAAGAATTTTTTTTCCAAGCTGCTGGGGAAGCTATAAGCAGATGGTCTTCAGCTGTCAGCCCCTTCAAGGGCATTTCAGCCACGGAGAGTTGCCTTGACCATATCCAATGACTGATTGAGTAGTGAAGAGGGAAGCTATCAAAGTCCAGTTATTTCAGCCCAAGAGAAGACCCTCTGATAAATGAGTGTAGCTCCAGAACTCCTCATGGGTCACCTAAAGTTGTTGCTCAGGCTTTCATCACAGTGCAATTCTCCCTCTGCCCAATCCTGCTTCCTTTTCCTGTCTTCACAGGCGTTGATAACAGCAGTGCTACTTCATCAACATTTTGCACATTAAACTCCATTTCAGAGTCTTCTACTCAAATACAAATGCAGGATACCTACTAATTTGGATTTCAGTTAAACAATGATTTTTTAAAAGATATAAGTATATCCCCTGCATATTTGGGACATACTCATACTTATCTTAAAGAATATAACAACATTCACTTAACAAAATATCCTACAGATCACTCTGTGTTTATGGATATATCATGCCTTCATTTCTCTTTGCTACTCATTATAAGAATCTACAGGTAGGTTATTTACAATTTTTGCCATTGTTTATCATATCACAATAAATAATCTTATGTGTGTGTCATTTCATACTTGTACCAATGTATTTTGAGGTAGATTCTTAGGAAAGACATGGCCAGACTAAAGGTAAACGCATAAGTAATTTTAATAGTTTATTGCCAATTTTTGTTTTCATTTATACCAAGAACCTTCAATACTTCTGCATGTATATACAACTTGTACCAAGTTATAATAAAATAGAATTAATAGTTTATATGTTACAAAACATTGTATCATCAGAATATTTCCTTCTTGCTACTGTCTTGTTATTTATTTTCTCATGTTCATTTCACTAAGATAAGCCTATTTACCCACAGGTTTTTACCCTTCCTCATCCTTCTTCCTATAATTGATAAGTGTAAATTCACATGCGAGGACATTTTTGTCATTGCTTATTTTTGCGTAAGTGCAATCATTCTATAGGCATTTCTCTATAGCTAGATTTCCCACTCAACATTATTCATCATGGACATTGTTATGGGTCACCTCATAAAACCTGAAATCACTCTTTTTTATTGGTGGTGTGATATTTCCTAATATGGGTGAAACATACTTTATTTAACTGTGTTTCTATTTATTTACATTCAGGGTGATTGCAGTTTTTTGCTACTCAGTGCTAAAATAAACATTCTCATATATGTTACTAAATGCTAGTGCTTTTACTTTGATAGAAAAGATTCTCTAAAGTGGGATTGCTAGGTCAGAAGGGAGGTACTTTTTCATTTAAAATACATATCTCATATTACTTTTTTTCAGGTGTATACTAATAAACAGTCCTACCATCAGTGTACGAGGGTGTTCTCATTCATGTGCTGACTGGCATTTATTAAATGTTTCTCAATCTGAAGGGCAAAAAGTAGCATCATATTGACATTAATGAAATAAACATCCTTCATATGTTTATTGGCCTTTTAAATTTCCTCTCCTGTCAATTGTCTCTTTATATTCTTCGAACATTTTTCTATTGGAGCCTTTGCCTTTTGCCCACCTAATTGTAGGTATTTTATAATATTATAGCTAGTATTCTTTTCTGCCATATGTGCTGTAACTTTTTCTTCCAGCCTATCATTTGTCATTTGACTTCGTTTTTGGTATACTTCACCACAAAAAATATCTTTATGAATTTAGATTTCTCTCTTCTTTTATGGCTCTGAGTTTCTGAATTGCTTTAATTACTCTTGTTTACATGGAAGTTATAAAAACATTCCCCTACATTCTCTTATCAGGTTTTAGATTTTAAAAATTTAATCTTTACCCATCTGGAATTTATTTCTATTTATCTTGTGGAGTGGGGTGTCCAAGATTGCTGTTTATCCAGATGGATAGCCAGTTGTGAAAGCACATTTGGTGAATAAACTGCTCTTCCTAGACTGAATTAAAGTATCAACTTCATTACATCTTAACTTTCTAAGTATACACAGATAAGATATATTTGTCCCTTTCTATGTGAATATCTTCTTATTTTCAGCATGAGGCTAAATTACAGCAGATTTTAATTTCTAGAAATTGTCTCCCATGATTTTTCTGTTTCATATAATTTTTAGATATTTTGAGCATTTATTCTTCCACATGGACATTCAGATTATTTTGCCTTTTAAATTTCACTCTTTGCAAACAACTTTTAAAAAACTTTTGTTTTTATAATTGAGATTGTATTTATATTGTTTTGAATGATAGGAATTTTTATGATATGTCTTAAATTACTATTCAAGAATGTTATTCCTTTGCTTTATTGTGATCTAGGCTTATATACTTTAATGGGTTTGAATAAGAATATTTTGCAGTTATTAGAATGTTATTCATGAGGACTTTTAATGACATTCAGAAATATTTAATATTAAATCAAACAAAAGCAAAGAAATAAAATGATATGGGCAGCATGATGCCAGTTAAGTTAAAATGCACAGAAAAAGACCAACAGGAAATATTCTAAAACATTAACAATATGACATTTCTGGGTGCAAAATTTGTAGGTGGTCTTTATTTGTCATCTACAATTTTCTATAGCTTTCAAATCTTTAATAGTGGGCTGGACTCAGAGCCTGGCTCTGGATGAGAAAAGTACATAAATGCTCCTACTTTGCCTACCGAAATAGGTCGTGAAGTTGAAATCCTAGAATCAATAGTGAAAAGTAAGTGGCACCTCTTGCTGTGTGCCAAAGTCCCATTTTGTCATAGAGAGACCTATAAAAAACCTTCTATGACAAGATGTCTGATGGATTCATTCAAATTGCATAGCACCAATATATGTGTACAATGATTCTTTCCTTGTAAAACAGAAACTCTGAAATAAGCATACCAATTGCATCTTCCATCATCAGCATTATGCTGGAGTTCGAGGGAAGTAATAGCTATTAATGTGTATGGCATTTATAGCTTCACTCTGGCACTTAATAAATGCTTCATGTGGAAATTTTGAAAACACTTTACCCCAAATCACCAGCTACTTAAAGAATGAACTGGAGTTAATGCTTAGTTAACTCAAAAAAAGTTCTGTGACTTCTCTAGAACGTACTTTGATGAAGGCTAAAGAGCCAACTGAAAATTTTTACTCCTGAACAAACCCTATCAACATGTTCTTTGTTGTCTCATTTTACAATATATATCTTATTTTGATTCTTTTGAAGTACAAAAATGAAAGACTGAAATACTAGGTATTCAATAAATGCAGATTAAAACCTCCATATGAAAATGTCTCCCAATGTTAGCATTTCTTCACCTTCTCTTAGAAATCACATAATAGCAGCAAGAAGACAGACATTTAAAAAAATGTCTGCAACCTCCATTTACAATGAAGCTAAGATATAAATGTAACCCAGGGACATTTATATGAACTACCCAAACAGTTTAGATTGGGAAGACATGAAAAGAATAAAAACATGAAATTAGCGAGACAGCCCAAAACAGTGAATGTTGGAGAGAATCAGCAATAATACAGTTCCTGAAGGTGAGAGTCTCACTCTGCAATGAAAAAATTATATCTTGTATTAGCAATAAGGGGCAGAAAATAAAGTAGACAGGGCCAGAATAGAAATGCTCTTAAACCTGGTATGCCTCAAAGAAGCAGATGAAGTCAGCATATGCAAATAATCCTGTTGATGTGCCACATTTGTAGGAATGGCATATTTGGATATTTGTCCCTGTGGTAGCAGAGGAGAGAGTTTTCAGGTCATGACCTGGAGAACTGTCCTGGCCCTTACCTCCTCCAAACTCCCACACCATCACAAATCTGCAAATAGCCAACTCAGTCATGATGAGTAATAAAAAATTGTCTAGAACAGTATCAATATAAAGATATGACAAGAACGCTTGTGGCAAAAAACAACAAAAAACTGTTACAGATGAAAAAAACATGTCATAAAATATTGCCATGAAGCAGAAAAAAATTACAACCATAAACACTATGAAATTGGCCATTCTGAAAAGAGATTGAAAACAAAATGTACAGAGCTTCAAGAAGGTACTGGGCCATAATGAGTATTCTAACTTGTGTGTCATCAGAGTTCCAGAAGAAGAGAAAGAGAGTGGGGCTGGAAAAAGTATCCAAAGAAATGATGATTCAACTTCTCAATTTAGCACAAGACATAAACATAGAGATTGAAGAAGCTTATTATAGTAAACCTCAACAAGAGAAATCTAAATAAATTTACACCATGGCATATTATAGTCAAATTTCCAGAAATTAAAAACAAAGGAAAACTTGAAAACAACAACAACAACAAAACCTCTTTCCTATAGGAGAAAAACAGGTGATAGCAGATTTATCATCAGAAACGATGAACAGAAAGAAGTGGAACAACATTTCTCTAGAACTGGAAAAAGAGAACTCTGGACCTGGAATTCTAAGTCTAGTGAAAATATCCTTTGGAAATCAAAGGGAAATAATGACATTCCTAGGTAAAGAAAAACAAAATAGTCAGAAGACATGCTCTTAACTAATGACTAGTGGGAGTTTTATAAACAGAAAGGAAATGATAAAAGAAGAAATATTGGAATGTCAAGAAGTAAGCAAGAACAAATGCAGTAAAACATAGGTAAAGACGATACATCTTCTCCTCTTGCATTTCCAAATTATGTTTGACAGTTGAAATAAAAATTACAACACTGTTTGATGAAGTTCTAAATGTAGCAATAGGAAGGTTTTAGGACAATTATAAAAGGATAACTATAATAGAACTTAAAAAGAGATAAGATACTTAAATTTCACTTGGACTCAAAAAATGATGCCAGTAGACTGAAAAGTTATGAACATAAAGTACACAACTGGAGCAACTACTAGAAGAGTTACACAAAGAATTATACTTAAAAATACTGCAGATAAGTCAAAGTAGATAAGTTAAAGTTCATGAAAATTTAAAACTTTTGATTTTCACAAGACCCTGCTGAGGAACTAGAAAAGTTATAAGATGAGAGAAAATATTCATGAAACACTTATGCAAAAAGTACTAGCATCTGAAATATGTAAAGAGCTGTTAAAACTCAACATTAAAAAATTGGCCGGGCATGGTGGCTCATGCCTGTAATCCCAGCACTTTGGGAGGCTGAAGCTAGTGGATCCTATGTGGTCAGGAGATTGAGACCAGCCTGGACAACATGGTGAAACCCCGACTCTACTAATAATACAAAAATGAGCCAGGTGTCTGTAATCCCAGCTACTCAGGAGGTGGAGGCAGGAGAATCACTTGAATCTGTGAAGTGGAGGTTGCAATGAGCCAAGATTGCACCATTGCACTTCAGCCTGGGTGACAGATCAAGACTCCATCTCAAAATAATAATAATAATAATAATAATTAAATAAACACACAAAATAAAATAAAACAAAGCCATCGTAGTCCACTCATCAACAGATTAAAAAATAAAAATTATGGAATCATATCAATTGATGCAGAAAAACATTTGATAAAATTCAACACATTCATGATAAAAAAAATCTCAGCAAACTGAGAAAAGGAGAGATTTTCAAAACTTGATTTAAAAAATCAATATAATGAAGAAAAAAACTTCTGATTATCCCAATAGACACATAAAAAGAATTTTAAGAAATGCAACCCTGTTTTATGATTAAAAAAACTCTCAACAGGCTAGGCACAGAAGTAACATACCTCAACATAATAAAGGCTATAAATGGCAAACCCATAGGTAACATCATATAGAATAGGGAAAAGATGAAAACCTTTCTTCAAAGAATTGGAACAAAACAAGAAGGCCAACTTTCACTACTCTGGAAGTCCTAACCAGAGAAGTCAGGCAAGAGAGAGAAATAAAAGGCAACCAATATAGAAAAGAAGTCAGATTGTCTCTCTTTGCAGATGACAACACTTATATGTAGAAAAACTAAAAGGCTCCACCAAGAAATTTTTAGATTTGACATATGAATTTTTCAAAGTTGCAGGATACAAATAAATATGAAAAAATCAACATTTCTATTCAACAATTATTAGCTGAAAAAAAAAAAAAAAAAAAAAAAAAAAAAAAAAAAAAAAAAAAAAAAAAAAAAAAAAAAAAAAAAAAAAGAAAGGAAAGAGAAAGAAAGAAAGAAAGAAAGAAAACAAAAATTATAAAATGCTGATAAAATAAATTGAAGGGAAAGACATTTTATGTTCATTGGTTGGAAGACTTACTTTCAATAAAATGATCATACAACCCAAATCAATCTGCAGATTCAGGCAACCTCTGTCAAAATACCATTGTAATTTTTCATTGAAAAAGAAAAAAAAAATCCTAAAATTCATGTGAAACTAAAAAAGAGCCTGAAGAGCCAAAGCACTCCTGAGCTAAAAGAACAAAGTTAGAAGGATTACATTACCTGAGTTCAAGATATATTACAAGTCTATAGTAGTCCAAACAGCATGATATCGATATAAAAATAGACACAAACACCAATGAAATGAATAGAGAACCCAGAAATAAACCCATATGTTTACAGCCAGCTGGTCTTCAGCAAAGCTGACAAGGACATACATTGGGGAAAGGGCATCCTCTTCAATAAATGGCTAGGAAAATTGCATAGCAACATGCAGAAAAGTAAAGCCAGAACTCACTATTTACAAAAATCAACTCTGAATGAATTAAGACTTAAGACCCAAAACTATAAGGATACTAGGAGAAAACATAGGGAAAACTCTCATGAGCACTGGGTTAGGCAAAAACATTATGACTAAGACCTCTAAATCATAGGCAACAGAAACAAAAATAGACAAATAGGACTATATTAAAATAAAAGGTTCCTGCATGGCAAAAGAAATTATTAACAGAGTGAAGACACAACCTGTTGAATGGAAGAAAATATTTGTAAACTATCTATCTGACAAAGGACTAATATCCAGAATATACAAGGAACTCAAACAACTCAACAACAAAAAGCAAAATAAAACAAATAACTTCATTAAAAGATGGGCAAAGGACATGAATAGACGTTTCTCTAAAGAAGATATACAAATGGCCAACAGATATATGAAAAAATGCTCACCATCACTAATCATCAGGGAAATGCAAATCAAAATCACAATGAGATATAATCTTATCCTAGTCAGAATGGCTATTACTAAAATGACCAAAAATAACAGATGCTGGCAAGAATGTAGAGAAAAGAGTAGTCTTATATACTGTTGATGGGAATGAAAATTAGAACCCAGCATGGAAAAGCATATGGAGATTTCTCAAAGAAACTAAAACTAGAACTACCATATGATTCAGCAAGCCCACCACTGGCTATTTATCCAAAGGAAAAGAAATCAGTATATCAAAGGGATGCCTACATCCACATGTTTATTGCAGTATTATTTACAATAGCAAAGATATGGAATCAACCTAAATGTCCATCATGGATGAATGGATAACGAAAGTGTGCTGTATATACACAGTGGAATACTATTTGGCTGTAAGAAAGAATGAAATCATGTCATTAGCAGCAATATGGATGGAACTGGAGGCCATTATGTTAAATAAAATATGTCAGGCACAGAAAGACATGTGTTCTTACGCACACATAAGGGGTAAAAAAGTTTCTCTTTTGAAGATAAAGAATAGAATGATAGATACCAGAGACTGGAAAGGTGTAGGAATGGGAGAGGAAGGATAAAGAGAGGTTGGCTAACAGGTACAAACTACAATTCGATTGAAGGAATATGTTCTAATGTTCAATAGCAGAGTATTATAAATATAGTTTATAAGAATGTATTATATTTTAAAATAGCTAGAAGACAGGACTTGAAATGTTCTCATCACATAGAAATGATAAATACTTGAGATGATGGATACCCAAAACGCTCTAACTGGTTTGTTATATACTCTAGTAATGTAACAAAATATCACATGTACCCATAAGTATATATAAATATTATGTATCAATTTTTTTGAATTTACAAATACCTGTAGCTGACACATACTTAATGACAAGAAACTGAGCTCTTTTTCCCCTAAGATCAAGAACAGGGCAAAATCTCCTCTCTCATTATTCTTATTCAACATCATAGCTGAAGTCCTAGATAGTGCAATATGGCAAAAAAATATATAAAAGAAATACAGGTAGGAAAGGAATATTAAACTGGTTTTGTTAGCAGATGACATAATTGTCTTACAGAAAATTGCAAAGAATTGTCATTAATAACAACAAGCATTTTCAGAGAATTTAAAAAGAATTATTTTTTCCTGTCATGTTCCAGAATTTTTTGGCTTTCTAACATTAAAAGTCATGAAGGAAAGAAATAAAATTGTCTTTATTCACAGATGCATGATTACCTATCCAGAAAACCCCAAAGATTCCACTAAAATACTTCTGGAACTAAGTGAATATAGTGAAAATGTAGGGTACAGCGCTAATATACAAAAATCAATTGCTTCTTTATATAAAAGCAATGGCTTTTAAATAACTGGAATTAGAAATATTAAAAATAATGTAGCTTATATTTAAAATAGATATTTATAATTGCACAAAAATATAAAATACTGAGATATAAATCTAACAAAATGTGTACAAATCTGTGTATTGAAAACTTTAATTTAAAAAAATCAAAGAAAATCTGCATAAATGGAAAGTTGTACTATCTTCATGGATTGGAAGACTCAATGTCAATTCTTCCCAGAAGAATCAATCTACAGTTTCAACACAATTTAATCAAAATTACAGTAAGATATTTTGTAGATATTGACAATAATTCTAAAGTTTATACAGAAATGCAAATGACCTATGGTAGCCAATGTAATATTGAAGAATAAAGTTAGAGGGCTCAAACTACCCAAAGTTCGAACCTACTATAAAACTGCAGTGATCAGGACAGTGAGGTGTTGGCGAAAGAATAAACACATAAATCAACAGAACATAACAGAGAGCCCAGAACTAGACCCACACAAATACAGGCAAGCAATATTTGACAAAGGCACAAAGGCAATTCAATAGACAGAGAATAATGTTTCAGCAAATGGTGTTAGAAAATGGATGCCAATATGCAAAAAAAAAGTTAGATACAGGCCGTAACTTTACACAAATATCAACTCAAAATGTACCATAGATCTAAATACTCTGAGTTCATCTTGTCATTAAAAATTTGAAAGCTAGAGAAAATTATAGATGGCAAATAAAGACCATCTATCAATTTTTTTTTTTCCCCAGGCAAGCCACATTTTTAATGTTTTAGAATATTTCCTAACAGTCTTTCTTGGCCCATTTTAACTTAATTGGTATCATGGTGCCCATATAGTTTTATTTATTTGCTATTATTTGGTTTAATATTAAATGTTTTTAATGTCATTAAAAACCTTCACAAGTATCATTCTAATAACTGTGTACTATTCTTATTGGATCTTGTTGAAGTGAATAAAACATTAGATGAAATCTATGTGCTTTGAATTTGATGATGAGTTTTCAGATATAATAACAAAAGCAGAATACATGAAGAAACCATTTTTAAAATAGAACTTACTATTATTAATTAAAAATTACTGCTCTGCAAAAGACACCTAAGAAAGTGAAAAGTTAAATTATACACTGGGAAAAAATTTGCAGAAACCATATCTGATAGAAGACTTGTATTCAAAGTATAAAAAACTCTTCAAAGTCAACAATAAAAAAACATAATTTTAAAATGGGCAAAAAAATTACCAAATCGACAAAAAAATAATACTTAAAGACACTGGCAAGGATACAGAGAAAGGGGAACCCTAGTATACTGGTAGTGGGAATTAAATTAGTATGACCATTATGATAAACACTGAAAGCTCCTCAAAAATCCAAAATTAAAACTGTCATATAAGCCAGCAATCTCACTGCAAGGTATATATCCGAAAGAAAGGAAATCATAAGTCAAAGAAACATCAGCTCTCCCATGTTTAACATAGCACTATCCACAATAGCCAAGCTATGGAATCCACCTACATGTTTATCAATAGATGAATGGATAAAGAAAATGTAGTATACATGCAAAATTTAATATAATTCAGCCATTAAAAAAAGTGAAATCCTGTCATTTGCAGCAACATGCATGAGCCTGGAGGACATTAGGTTGAGTGAAAAATGCCAGGCACAGAAAGACAAATATCACATGTTCTCACTCATATGTGGAAGCTAAAAAAGTCAATCTCTTTGTTTTAAGTTGGTGTTTTCAATTAAAAAATTTTAAAAATTTTAAAAATTGATCTCATGAAGGTAGAGAGTAGAATGATAGTTGCTGGAGGCTAGGAAAAATGGGGGAAAGGATGGGTAAAAAGAGATTTATTAATGGGCATAAAACATTCAATTAGATAGAAAGAATAAGTTCTAGTGTTGGATAGCACAGTAGGGTGACTATAATTGTCAATAATTGAGGGTATATTTTAAAGTAGTTGAAAGAAAAGATTTGTGTTCTCATCACACATAATAAATATTTGAGGTGATGAATGGATATCTCAATTACCCTGATTTGATCATTACTTTGTATGCGTATGCCAAAACACAATAGATGCTCCATAAATATATACAATTATTACATATCCATACAGTTTTTTTTGGAACTCAAAGAAAAAATAAGCAAAGGAATGAACAGAAACCTCAGTAAAGAAAATATAAAGATGAAAAATAAGAATATAAAAATATGCTCAACTTCATTTGTCACTAAGAAAACACAAGTTAAAACAATGACAAGAAAAGTACACATATATTAGAATGACTATAATTCAAAATATAATAAAAGCACAATTACTGAAAAGGATATGGAGCAACAGAGCTCCCCTATATTACTCACGGGAATGAAAAATGTTATAACCACTTTGAAAAACAGCTCAGCAGTTTCTTACAAAGCTAAAAACAGTCTTAGCATATGTTTCACCAATGATGTTACCCAACTGATTTGAAAAGTTATGTCCATACAAAAACTTGCACATGAATTTTTATGACAGATTATTTATAATTGCTAAAATACTATAACTTCCAAGATGTCCTTCATTGGACAATTATAAACAAACTGTGGTGCATCAATTCTGTGGGCCATTATTAAATGATAAAAAGAAGTGAGCTAACAGGCAAACAACAACAACAAACATCAAAAAAACAAAAAAGCACAAAGAAACAAAACAAACAAAAAGCCAGACGTGGAAGAATCACCAATATATGTTAATAAGTTTAATGAACCCAGTGCAAAGAGGCTATATATATCACACTTTGGAAAAAAACAAAATATAAGATCAGAGTTTGCCAGGTCTTTGAAGAGAGACAAGGGGGATTGAAAAGGTAAAGCGAAAGGATTTTTAAGCTGGCAAAAATATTCTGTATGATACTGTAATAATCAATGTAAAAGAACCCATAGAACTTTACAGCACAAAGAAGAAACTTTAGTATATATAAATTTAAAAAAGCAGGAGGTCGAGAAATCTCCCCAAAAGTTGAAGAAAGTGACAAAACAATCAATGCATTACAAATGTATAAAACCACTTCACTGAAGAGGATGGGAGGAATGATATTGCTCAGAGTAACTTTAGAACTGAGTGGGCTCTGTAAGACCAGAGGCAAAAGAAATTACACATAAGTGCTGTACTCTAGCTGATAAAGTTGTTTCTTGCAAGGGTACACGTTAATGATTCTGAAACATAAATGTTCATGGAATTAACAAGTAAATGGATTGCAAATAGGAGTAGTCACTTTTCTCACTACTGGAATAGGAGTTTACAGATAAGAACTGGGGAGGCTCTGGTAATATATGTGGTCATAATATATGTGGCTCTTATGACCCATTTATTTAATGGGTACATTAAAATAAATTCATAATTCATGTTGAGTCTAATGTAAGTACAAATTGTGACATATAGAAATATTTATGGATATGTGTACATTTGAGGGGTGTGTGTGTGTGTGTGTATACACACATATATATGTGTGTATATATATATACACTCCAATGGCAATGAGAAATATTAGTACTCAGATATTGGTTTTTAATACCATTTGCCAATAAAAGTATATATATATATATATATATATATATATATAAACGTAAACTATACATGCTGTGCATTCTAGGAATTATAGAAATAGCATTAGCATAGAAAGGAGCAGGAAGGAATGAGAATGTCAACAAATGAGATCTCAAGAAAATTAAAAATGTATACATTTTTTAAAAGTACATAGCCAAACTAAATAGACAAAAAGCCTAGAGATGTATCTGCAACTCATACTATATTAAATGCCCATTTAAAATAAAAAGAAAATATTAATAAACATGCAAAAGGATCATAAATAGATAATGCACACACTCATGCACACACACACACAAACAAAGCAATAACATAATTGTAAAAAACAGCTTTAAAAAAGATAAATCACACATGCTAATGAGGGTTATGGAAATGGGCATTCTCAAACAGTGCTAGTGACATTGCAAATTAAAATGACTCTTGAAAAGAACTATATCAAATATCTAAGCTAACATGTACTAAAACTTTAAAATGTTAATCCCCAAAAAATGTTCACACACACACACACACACACACACACACACACACATAGTCCTCTTTCATTTTAATAGTTGTTGTAAATGGGATTGCCTCCTCAATTTCTTTTTGGTGTATAGAAATGCTACTAATTTTTGCCTGTTGATGTTGTATCCTAAAATATTACTGAATTCATTTATCAGTTCTAATAGGCTTTTTTTTTTTTTTTTAATGTGTGTAGTCTTTAGGATTTTCTAGGTATAAGATTATATTATCAGCAAAGGGGACCAATTTACTTTCTTTTCTTCAATTTGGATGCCTTTTCTTTCTTTCTCTTTCCTGATTCTCGGGCAAGAATTTCCAGTACTATGTTGAATAAGAATGGTGAAAGTGGACATCCTTGTATTGTTCCAGTACTTAGAGGAAAGGCTTTCAATTATTCCCCATTCAGCATGATGTTGGCTGTGGGTTTGTTGTACACGGCCTTTGTTATTCTGAGGTATACTCTGCCGCTAGGCAATTTTGGTTGGCTTTCTGCAATTACCATATCTTTTTATTTCTGTTTTCTATTCTTCTTTTCCTTCCAATCTATTATTTTATTTTTTCATTCCTCTTTGTTTTCACTATGGTCTATAGGTTAGTCCAAGCCTCTTATAGACCCTTGCATCAGCGTCACCTGAAGTGCAATGTCGACCATAGAGATTGCTGGGCTCTATCCCAGATCTCATGTTATCAATATTACTGGAAATGGGCCTGATGAACTCCATCTAACATGTTTTCGATACTCTGGCAATCACTGTTGAATCCCACACATAACACTTGTTACTGAAGCAGTCACTGGAGGAAAGAGATCAAAGACAAACAAACAAAAAAAACACACACACACAACAACAACAAAAAACAAACACCCATATTTCCTGGTTCGCCAAAATTTCACAGGTCAGAGTAAGCCTGTTGTGTTGGTCACAGTTATTTATATACAATATGTAGGTAAAAAGCAATGCAGGGACTTAGAAAAAAGATACACATTACATGCATACATACTTTTTATCAAGTCCAGTGATTGTCAGAAAGTACTGTGTAGGTATCTTTTCCCCTTTATCCTATTCCTCACTTCTACCAGCCTCACTCTCTGCCTTTATCTGTTTCATACTTAGTAATCCATGAAACGTTACATTTAATAAATTGCTCTGCTTCTCAAGAGAAAAAGTTTTAAAAACTATTGATATGGTTCTATCATAAACCTATGAAACTGACTTGCTATACACGCAGAACACAGAAACATAAGGTCAAAGACAGACACGTTATGGGCTCTACAATGGAAAGAAAGACTAATCATCTACTACTTCCAGTTTTCTCTAAGACTGATGCCTGTTGAGAAATTCAAACATCTTTGACTTTATCTGTTAGATCAATTAATTTCTAATGTTTAATCTTAGACTTGATCTGTTAGGTCAACATATTTCTGACTTTTCAAATGTTTGATACAAAAGAAAATCTAAACCACTACTTATCATCCAGGAGTCAATCCAAACGTTATTTCCCCAAGCGAAGACTTTGACTTCTTCAAGTATTTTTAAATAATCCTTTCCTTTTTTCTACCATACTATACAGACATTTAACACAGAATTATAAATAATGGTTTGCATATCTTTATCCCCTGTATACAACAGCCAAGGTGTAAACATTCATCTCAGGAAACCCAGGCATAATATACATTAAAATAATTACGTGGATCAATCTATTTATAGAGCAAAAGGTTCAAAAAAGTCCTCTGCTCTAGGTAATCCTATAGTATCCTCAGAGCATCTCAGAAAAGTGTTACCTATTTTAATTTTGTCTCCTATTTTTGGATTTATTTTCTTGCTCTTTGATCTTCATTTGTGGTGAAAATGTTAAAAGAATGATGTTGTCTGCAGCCGAGTTCATGTTGAAAAAGGCACTATATTGAGGTGCAGTATGAAACGTGACAGCATATGTAAATGTGTTGGTGACACTAAAAATACATGGATAAATGATGCATGACATCCACAGAGTATGCACAAATTTGTATTTATATAGTACCTACATGTAGACATTAGGATTCTATTTATGCATTTGCCAAGAAAGGGAAAAGTGTCTACATATGTCTCGTAAATATGGATCCGGGCTCATGCCCAATGCAGATGCTGCAGCGAGATGAGAGTGGGGAAGGGGCTTGTTGCTCTGGGAGCAGGCTGTCTGTCAGATCATTTCCCCAGAATAGGTTTCTGGAAACATGAACAAAGATGATGGCCCAGAGACAACAGAAATTTATCCAAAGAGGATAAAAATTCCTTTCCATAGTGGTTCAGTAGTATATATAATTTCTTATAATTCTTTGAAAATTGGTAATCTAGAAACGTCAGATGTGATTGCTTTCAGTTAGCCAGTGTATTAAAAGAACCCAAGCCCTCCCAGTTACCAAGTACTTAAAGAGATCAGAGTTCTGCTTATGCCTTCTCTACAACCAGGATAGTGACTTATAAAGAGACTTTCAAAGAGAAAATGATGATATCATTGATGCAATATGTCTTTAAAGGCTTTGTCTTAAAGTCAGAAAACCTAGGATTACAGTTCCCATTTTAGCACCACGTGTCTCTCTGACCTTGGGCCTCTGAGGCTGAGTTTTCTTATCTGTGATATAAGGATGATTAAGTACCTACCTCATATAGAGTTTTAAAAAATTAAATGGTAGAATGCTGGTAAAATAATCAGCACAATGACAGGATAGCTCAAAATGCAAAACATGATAGTTATTCGTCACATTTATGCTCTACTAATATTCCTCCTTTAATAAAATAGGGCTTCTTCATTAGACTAGATAATATTTTAATAATCTCACTCTGAAATTTAAATGCATAATTCCAAAAAGGCTTAGCACATACAAACTTTTCCAAAATATGATTTTTTCATTTATGTTATGACATTTTATCATACCTTACTCTGAGAAGTGTTCAATTGTTATATCTCGTTCAAAACTTCAATGATTAAGCATTCATCTATGACACACACAATGTTAAAGCAAATTACCCTCCTAGTCTGCCTTCAGATTTTCCTTTCAAATCATTATGGGAAACATGCTAGCTGTAGGTTTGCTGGTCTGGGACACAGTGCTGGAATAGAGTGCATTTAGTCTGGTGAAGAAAGGAATTTTCTACAATCTCGTTACTTTCCTCTGGTGCCCCAGTCTAAAATGTATAACTTTCATTTTTACATTAGGAAAAGTGACTTCCTTATATAGTTATCAGCTTTTACTGCAAAAGAATTAATGTCCCTAACCACTTAATTAACATTGTTTCTAAGAAGGTCCTGTCCTTATTGTATACTTAAGTTGTAATGTTCGATGATGCCGAATCTGTGTCTTGAATTTGGAAAACTTGGCTTTTTACAAGTTTAACTTTACAGGTTTTAATCCATATGAGGTATAAAAATGAAACAAAATGGTAGGGGGAGATCTTTTGCTCTTCTCCTTTCTATTAAATTTTTGAGTTTTCTTTATCTTTCCCCCTCTCTCCCTTCCTCTCTAATCCCCTTGTTCATTTCTTACACAGACAATGACATAAAAAGAAGATGGTGAATAAAATAAAGGTTTAGACTTTGAACAGCAAATGCACCAATGGAAGTCTGTTACATTTACTAGCTCAAATTCCTCAGATGAAGGATTTGATCTTTATAGTAAAAAATATTCCGCTGTGATACTCTTCAAGTGTGAGTCTCACAGCACCAGTTCGCCACCAACTCAACCTGCTTGACAATTGTTCTCTGTTCTTCTAACTCCAGAGAGCCTTACAAGTATGGAGATAAGTATATGCTAACCTAGTACATTATGAAGATCTGAGATATTACAATCATTATTCTCTCTAAAATAATTTTATCTAAATAAAACAAGAAATATAATCTATTTAAGTAGGAGAAAGCAGTATCTCTGTATCAGAATTGGCAATGAATGACAAACCTAAATATTTTAAACAAGTAAATGAATAGTCTTAAATGTGATGGCTTAGCTACAGAACAGAGAAAAGGCTCGCGATAGTTTAAAATAATAGTAATACAATTTTAATAAGGTTGCATTTTTTATTACGTACATTTAAGCACTCTTTCTGATCTCTGGTATTACACTCAGCAGTTAAGCAGCATTTCTGTGGAGCTTTTCTAGCCACCTCATTTAACATTAGGTATAACTTTTAGTTTAATTAAAGCATTCTTCTCTTTCAGTAATAGTCAATTGTTTTCAGTTCACCCATTATGTATAATTGTTTTCTTTGATCCATTCAAAACCTGGCTATTTTTCATGGCTAATTAAATCAACACTTGACCACAGCATTTAATGCTTAACTCAGTTTTATTTCTATTCTTGAGTACCTGGGCTTCTGCACATACTACGTCTTGAAAAGATTGCTCACATTAAGTTGCATACCACCTACAACTTGTCCCTGTAAGTAGAGGCAAGGTGTATATTTCAGGAATTCCAGCAGAGGGCAGTCAAGCAAGAATAATCATTTTTGCAAGAGGAGAAATTGATGATGATGTTTTCTGATATTTTTTCAAATCAAATTAACATCAGAGTATGTGTGTGTGAGTGTATATGTGTGTTGGGGGCTGGGGGTGGGTGGAACAAATCTATCCTTGGCGAGCCAACTCATTTCTCACTTAACCTCTCTCTCAGCTGAATAAGAGCCACTGTGTGCACAAGATAAGAGACAAGATATTTGCAAAACACTTCTAGTATTAAAACCAAAGCCATAAATTCTGTTACGACAACTGACATTTTCATCACTCCCTACTTTGGCTTCTTTTACATTATATGGATTTTAAGAATAAGTTCACATCATTGAAGAAAGTAATCAAACTTTTGAAGAATAATACTTCTTGCCAGGAAATTACTGAAATAAACACATTTTAACTACAAAGCAATGCAATAAACAAAAGTAAGTTGGCTTCAGTTTTCACAAGAAAAAAACCAGAAGATGTATTTTCTATCCCCATTTAGGAGATGACAGGTGGAGTTTCTCATCCACAGAATGCTCATTTCTAACATGATTAACAACTCTTATATGCCACTTCTGGCCAATGAGCTCTCAATTACTTGCCATCTGTTTCTTTTCAGAGGCCTTCCATGAGCCAACAACTAGAGGCATTGCACTAAGGATCACCTGGCCAGAGACATGGATGCTGTGTTTCTTTAAGTCTTACACCCAGTTATATGCTGGTAAGTGTTCAACAGCCAGCTTTTCAGGAGGGAAAAGCACCAAATCACAGCTTTTGCCAATTTCTGTAGTGTAAATACTCATGCCGTGGTAGATTTCAACTTAACATATGAAGTCACTGAACATGGAGTTAGAAAGAGCTGCATGGTAGCACACCATTAGGTCATGTTACCAACCTATAGATAGAGTGGATGTAGCCACAAAAGTTAAGATGATAGCAAAAAATGTAGTAAAATAATTAGGAAATGGTAAGTTTTGAATACATATTACTTTCATTTTTAAGGTAATTTATGTATTATAAGTTGATATACTTCTTTTTTTTGGACAATGGCTATGTTTAACAATTGGCTCACAAAATCACAGCAAATTTAACAATCATTTCTTGGGAATTATATGAACTGACTCCACTACCCCACAAATACACCAGACCTTCTGGTGCTTAGTCCTAAGAGACATAGTACAACAAAACACATCAAGAGTCAAGATGGAGAAGATGTCCACTGTGTTTAGAGCACTTCGTCATCCTTTACACTCAGTTTTCTAGGCAGGAAAAATCATATCCCATTAATAGAAAATATCCTTTACTTTTAAAATAAAAGAAATATCTTGACACATTTTATCTTATTAATCATTTATGTGTCACTTTCATGCTTTTTTGCCCTGTAAACATATTATTATTATTATTTTCATTCTTAAATTTTATTTTATTTTATTTTACTTTAAGCTCTAGGATACTTGTGCAGAATGTGCAGGTTTGTTCCGTAGGTATACATGTGCCATGGTGGTTTGCTGCATCTATTGACCCATCTTCTAAGCTCCCCCCCAATCCCCCCACCCCCAACAGGCTCTGTTGTGTTTTGTTCCCCACCCTGTGTCCATGTGTTCTCATTTGAGCACATTATTATTTAACCTTTTAAAAATCAACTCAACTTTTAAAATTTAAATAATTTTATTTAAAAACATCACATTCATAAAGGGAAGATCAT
Source organism: Cebus imitator (assembly GCF_001604975.1). Lineage (NCBI taxonomy): Eukaryota > Metazoa > Chordata > Mammalia > Primates > Cebidae > Cebus > Cebus imitator. The sequence continues at coordinate 4,005,919 of NW_016107462.1, read as the reverse complement.
TAACATATTTCATAACTAGGCATTAACCCTAAATACAAATGATAAAGCACTATGTTAGTAATTCTGTCTAGAAACCACTGCTTGCCTAAAGCTTTGTATCTGAAGCCTGCTCCCTTTTTGCCAAAAAGATGCTTTCCTGAGTTTAATAAAATATTAAAAACACATTAGCACTCATTGAGACTTTTTCCTTTATGTAATCAGGAAAATGAAAGCTGAATTTAAGAGAGACTCTCACTATGCGATTCAATGTTGTTTATTTTCATGTCCATGTCCTTGTACATAAAATCCATTAGAATGCATCCTAACATCATCTCATCTACCACTGGGGGCGCATGTTCCAAGTTTGTAAGAGCACCACTATCCCACCAGTTGGTTAAAACCCCCAGAATATAATTTTTCTTCTCTAGATTACAGGCTCTACCAATTCTACTTCAAAAGTAGGTGACTTACTGTGTGAATGTGGCAAATTACTTAAACTCTGCTAATCCTTCTCAGTTATTATGAAGTTTCCTTCTCAGTTATTATGAAGATTAAATGTACTTATCACAGTAATTGCCTGGGATGAAGTCAGTGCTCAAAAAAAAAAATGCCAACTACAAGTACTGCTCTGCATGGAGTCATGGAATATCAATAAATGTAGCTATGTGGTTTCCCAGCCCATAGCAAATTAGAAACATTAAATTAGAAACAGAGACGATTTGGGATTGGTATTCTTGTGACAGAAAGAAACATCAGTTTAACTTCTGCTCATTCATGAAAACACAACCTACAAAAAACCAAAAGGGATTGATATTTTAAAAGTTTAAGAGTTTTCAGTACAAATGTTTTGTTTAAAAAAACAAAAGGACAAGTATTTTAAAAGTAAGACTAGTGAGAAGCCATGGAAGACCAGAGCAAGGAGCTGACATCTCTCAGTAAACCTTGACAATGTCATTAAATGACTATTGGGACTTGTAATCAGGACTCAAGGTTATCAAGAAAAATTTAAAATATAGTCAATTATCTGTTTATTTATTTAGACAGGGTAGGGTATAGCACATTTTGGCAATAGTTTTGTTAGTATACCTAAGTTTATTAAAGTTGGTTAAATTATATAATTTGATGGTTTTGTTTCGTAGGCATAGAAAAATATATGCCAAATTATTAATGGTTGCCATTGCTGGATTTTGGGTAATAGGTGATTTTTATGTTATTTTGTGTGATAATTTCTAAGTTTTCTGAAAAGAATGTATATTATTTTATAATTTATAAAAAGCCAATTATTCTGTAAAAAGAAAAATTTCACTTTTTCAGAAACTGAATAAAAATTAATACCTGCTTTTATGAACGTCATTGAGTCGTTACTGTTATATCTTCAGTCAAGTGTTAGGAATTCAGATTCATATAAACTTAAGGAACAAATCATGTCAGAACTAATCCTATCGATGTACATTGATTTAAACTTCTTTTTAATTATTATGACATGTATGTCTTTTTGTCTCTCCTAGTTTGCTAGGTTGTTTTCTGTTAAGTTTTTTTTTTAAGAATGTATGAAGAATCATAAATCATATGTGATAAGAAAACCTGGATTACATGCTTAAAAGATTGTTGAAGGAACAAGTGAAATAGTTCCTTCATTTGGAATTTCACATCCATGTATGTGTCTGAGTGTGCCATTTACCTTTCCACTTCTTCTACTCCTTATGCTGAATATTCAGTGGATATTTTTAATCTGTAGAATGTCTGTAGATTCTGAAAAATTATGCTGCATTATTTATTTAATAATTTCTTGCCCTCTGTTTTCTCTCTTCTCCTTTTTAAAGATAACTTTAGCTTAATTCAAAGATTTTTTTTTTTCGCTCCTTTTTTCACTTCCTTCCCTTTTTTGGTTCCACTTCCTGGAAGGTATCCATGACTTCATCTTCCTATTTTAAAACTGATTTCCTTGTAAGCATTTAAAAAAATTCTCTAGAGCTCTGTTTTTGTTTTATGGAAGTAGTGTTAGGTATGAATGAGGATTCTAATTGGTTTTTAAGGTGTTCTTTTTTTTCTCATCCTACTTTGTCGGTGTGTATTTCAGCTGGCTCTTTGCATGTATTCATTTCAATATCACTCTTCCTTGCTGGAAGATTTCCTCAACAGCTGGTGGTCCTTGATCCATTTGTATGTAAGAATGAGTGATGAGAAAACTGACTGCAGACTTAGTAGAGTTTATTGATTGGTTGCATGGAATTCTGTATTCCTAACCAGATCTCCAGTGTCAGTATGTGGGGATGTTCTCTTAGCAGCTGTTCTATTAATCCAGAGGAGACCTAAAGTCTCCTACCTGAGAGTTAGAAATCTGGTTGCTGGTGTTCTTTGCACTGGCCATGGGTAGGTGGCTTATTTTCAACTATTAAATTTCAATTTATCTCTTGTTTTTAGTCTCTTATCTTTAGTGCACTGCTGTTGAGTAATGGTAAATCTTTGAGTTAGCTTACGTTCTCCAAAAAGCAGAAATCAAGATGTGATTAAAAGTCCAAGGAGTGGACAATGGTGACGGCTCACGCCTGTAATCCCAGTACCTTGGGAGGCTGAGGAGGTTGAATAACGAGGTCAGGAGTTCAAGACCAGTCTGGCCAAGATGGTGAAACCCTGTCTCTACTGAAAATACAAAAATTAGCTGGGTGTCTTGGCGGGTGCCTGTAATACCAGCTACTGGAGAGGCTGAGGCAGGAGAACTGCTTGACTTAGGAGGCAGAAGTGGCTGTAAGCTGGGATTGCATCACTGCACTCCAGCCTGGAAGACAGCAAGACTCCGTCTCAAAAAAAAAAAAAAAAAAAAAAAAAAAAAAAAAAAAAAAAAAAAAAAGAGAGAAAGAAAGTAAATCCAAGGATTTTATTAAGAACAATACCCATGTGAGAGAAAAATAGAGAAGGACCTAGGTAAGGCTGGAAGAGGAATCAGACCACAATGCTTGTCTGACGCCCAGTGAAGGAAAGAGGGAAAGAATGCTGGGTGAAAGCATCCTAGAATGTATGCAGTCTAAAGAAGTTTAACAAGGCTGTGTTGTGGAGTCCTCAAGCCAAATTCAGGAGTCTGGGCCTTCCTGCTATGCTCAGGCACTATCCAGCTAGAGGGAGCATATGGAAGCATCCATTCACATAATGTAGCACTGGGTTTCCAGCCCAGCAACTGAGGTTTGGGGTCAGTTATACAGTTACACTCCGTGCAGCCAGAAGTCTGAACCAGAACTCCTTGCAACTACCACCATTTTCATCATGCTCCTCCTCATTCCTGGTTTTACTGAATAAAGTGTTGATTCCATTATTTATTGCTTCTGCTGATGATTTTAATTCGATAATCACATTTTATTATCTTTAAACTATTTCCAGTCTTTGTGACTTGCTTCATCCAGTGTTCATTTTATTCTTCATTTGATCTCATCCTTCATCTTTTTTTCTAAAATAGCTGATTTTCCTAAATTTTGAGTATAGAGCCAAAACTTGCTAAATTATACTTACTTCTGTTAATGTCTAACCTTTTGTTTTGAAGGAATTGTAGATTCAACTGCAGTTGTAAGACATACTGCAAAGATGGGTACTTTTAATGCAGCTTCCTCTAGTGATAACATCTTGCAAAACTGTAACACCATTATCACAACCAGGATTTTTATATTGATACATTAAAGATGCAGAGCATTTTCAACATTACCGGGAGCCTCCACTTGGTCTTTTTACAACTGCACTTACCTACCTCTGACTCCCACTCTCTCCCTAATCCCTGGCAGCCATAATCTGTTCTCCATTTGTATAATTTTGTCATTTTCAGAATCTCATATCCATGGAGTCACAGAGTAGATAACCTTTCAAATTAGCTTTTATCACTTAGCATATATCCCTGGAAATTGATTAAGATTGTTACTTTTTATTGTTGAGTTGTATTCCAGGGAATAGATGTACCACAGTTTGTTTAACCATTCACCCATTGAAGGACATCTGGGTTGTCTTCAGTTTTGGGGTTATTATGAATGAAGCTGCTATAAACATTTATGCACAGGTTTTTGTGTGAACATAAGTTTTTATTTCTCTGGGATAAATGCCCAAGAATTCCAGAGTTGTATGATAATTGCATATTTTGTGTTTAAGGAAACTACCAAACTGTTTTTCAGAGTGGCTGTACTATTTCACATTCTCATCAGCAACATATGGCTGATCTGGTTTTCCAGAACTTCTACATCCTTTAGTGTTGTCACTATTTTTTTATTTTAGGCATTCTGACACGTAGTATAGTAATATTTCATTGTGGTTTTAATTGATACTTCACTAACTAATGAATAAAGAACCTCTTTTCATATGATTATTTGCTATCTATACACATTTTCTACTGAATTGTTTGTTTATTTAATGCAGAATTTTCTGAGTTCTTTATATATTCTAGTTGCTTGTCTTTTCTCAGATAAGTGACTTGCAAACATTTTCTCTCAGTAAGCAACTTGACTTTTTATTCTTTTACAGAGAAAATGTTTTTTTTTTTCTTTTACAGAGAAAAGTTGTATTCTTCTACAGAGAAAAGTTTTTGGTTTTGATGAGATCCAACGTATCAACTTTTTCTTTTATGAATCATGATTTTGATGTCAAGTCTAAGAATTTTTGCCCAGTTTAAAATGGGTGTTCTACATTTAAGTCCATTGATAAGATAAATTTTAATATTAAGTGTGAAATTTAATTATTTTGTTTGTTCCTTAACTTATGGATGTCCAATTGCTTTAGTATCTTTTGTTGAAAACTTATCTTTTTGTTCCATTGAATTATTTATTTATCTTTGTCCAAAGTCAATTAAGTATATTATTGTGGATCTATTTTTGGTTTCTATTGTTTCATTAATCTATGTATTCCTCAACAAATACCACACAGTTTTGATTTCTATAGCTATAAAATAGGTCTTGAAATGGTATAAACTCACTCTTTTTCAAAATTGTCTTAGTCATCCTCCTTTTTTTCCTGTGGAAAATAATTAACATATTCTAGTCTATTTCTACAAAATTGTGTTTATACATTTATTAAATATTTATTCTATATACATTTAAGATCAATTAGACAGTGTTGAGATTTTTGCTCAATTCTAAAGTATAATTTTTAAAGCTTAAAAACAGATAAAAAAATCTATTGCATTTGCCCATATTGTTGCTTAGCATGCTTTTTGTTTCTTCCTAATGTTCCAAGGATGGAATTTTTATTGTTTTCTTTCTGTTTAGAGAACTCATTTTAACCATTTTAGGATTAGCCTTCTTGTGACAAATTATCTTAGTTTTCTTTCATCTGATGATGTCATGATTTTTCCATTGTTCCTGTAGGGTATATTGCTGGATATAAAATTCTGGGTTGCTAATTCTTTTCTTTCAGCATTGAAAAATGTTGTGTCATTTCCTGCTGGCTTCCACATCTCTCTGATGAGAAATCTGCCATCATTTCAATTATTCACCCCCACCATAAGTAAGGTTTCACTTGTCTTTCACTCCTTTCAAGATATTTTTTCTTGCTTCTAAGTTTTCAGAACACTAATCTTTTTGAAGGTTTGCTTAGCTTCTTGAATGTATATGTTCATCGTGTTTTTGCAAGATTGAGAAATTGGGTCATTATTTCTTTGATTACTTTTTAAACCCTGCCGTTTTTCTTCTCTCCTTCCAGGACTCCAAAGACATGAATACTATATCCTTTTCATTATACCAAAAATCCTCAAGGGCTTCTTACATTTTAGAAGCCTCTTTTTTTTCTGCTGTTCAGATGAAATCATTTCTATTATCCTACAATTCAGTTGAGGTGGCTTATTGCAAGCCTAATCAGTGAGGAAGTCTAGAGCCCCTAGTGGGCCTTTTTCGGTATGGTGGAGTAGAGTCACAGGCGTCTATGCTGTTTGACTAGAGAATGGTGGTTATTGTCTAAAAGTTTTTGTCTTGCTAGGCTGCCTCTTTCCTGGTTATTTGGTTAGAGAGAGGAGGCTCTGGGGTTTTGCTGTTGTTTGTTTGTTTTCTCTGTGCTCATTAGCATTTCTGGGCAACCAACTTCTTCAGCTGTTAGTATGGGACATATGAGGTAAAAAGAAATCCCAGGGAATTCATTACCATGTTGTTTCTCAAATTCCATAATTTCTAGCCCGTCTGTCCTCTATTAGGTATTTTAAATATATAATCTCCAGAGGATTTAGCTGTACTTAGCAGGAGAAATAGAGAAAATTATATCGACTGCATCTTCCTGGAAATGAAACTATTTTATTAATTTTAATGTATATTTTTGAAACATATTTTTATTCTCTGCCTCAAATACTATGTTCTTTATCTTTTCTACAATAAAGCCTTGCAAAAACCCCATACTTCTCCCCTGCCAATTCTTATCATTAAAGAAAGCAGGCTCTATCCAGGTATTTATTCATAAAATTTTGGTTTTTTTTTTTTAATCCTCTAAGTATCGATTTACTTTTTCTTTGAATCTTTCTTTTTGTTTTTGAATTGGGGAATGTATAACATGAACTACACCTGGCATATTTTCCCATGCTTTTCACTTTTATATAGGGAATATTTCTTTATCTATGAAATTCAAATCTATCTCAATGATATGATTTTATAAAGTAGCCTAATGAAAAGGGACATAACAAATTACTCATAATACCTGAGATAGGATATATTTCAGGTACATGTTATGAGTACTATGGAACCATTGCTCAAGGCTTCTTTCCTACTATATACACATTAAGTTCATTTCAGATTTAGAAGTTGTCTTAACTATTCCCTTTGTCTAAAGTGCTTTTTACCTAAATTTTTGCAAGATTGGCTTTTGCTCATCATTTAAGTCTCAACTCCATGTCACCAGCTTAGAAATGTTGTTACCAACTTTCCAGTCTAGAATAGGTCATCCATAGTATGATATTTTGGATTCTATTATCCTAAATTATTTTCATCATAGCATGTCTTAATATTTGAAATTATCTTATTAACTTATTTTCATGCTTATATTCATTTTCTATCTTCTTCCTGTAGCACATAAATTTAATAAGGAAGGAACTTTGAATTAGAATGAATGAATGAATGGCTAGTATGACACATACTATAAAATAGTTTTATATTTATAATTTTGAAATTTTGAATATGGGTGAAGAAATGATGAAAAATATTATATATGGAATTACCTTTATTGATAGTCCTTAACTAATTGTATCATCAAGGGTTCATGATGTTTCCAGAATGATAATTTATTAAATACACATCAAGAAACAAACTCAGATTTTAGATACCAATACTATACTTTAAAAAAGAAGAGTTCTGGCAAGGCACAGTGGCTCATGCCTGTATTCCCAGCACTTTGAGAGGACGAGATGGGCGGATCATGAGGTCAAGAGAGCGAGACCATCCTGGTCAACATGGTGAAACCCTGTCTCTACTAAAAATACAAAAAATTTGCTGGGCATGGTGGCATGTGTCTGTAGTCCCAGCTTCTCAGGAGGCTGAGGCAGGAGAATTGCTTGAACCCAGTAGGCCGAGGTTGCAGTGAGCTGAGAGCGTGCCACTGCATTCCAGCTGGTGACAGAGCAAGACTCTGTCTCCAAAAAAACGTGTGTGGGGGGGAGCTCCTGTATAATTTTAGCGGTAAATCCTAAGATAAATAATTTTACATATTTTATTCAAAATAGAAGATAATTGTTCTTTGGAATTTCAATGTGCCTACATGGGGGAAAAAACATTACTTTTTACCCCAAAAATGTAGCTTTGGTACAGAATATTTGGGAGATCAAAAAATGTTAGAGCAAGTAAACAGACCGTATTTTGAATCAATAATTTTGAGGAACACTTTTTGCATTCTGGAGATTTTAGTCACCCACAGAATTTCTTTCTAACTTAAAATAGATAACTTTGTTTAAGTGCCTCTGGTGTCTTTTTTAGAATTTGGACTATAGTGTGTCATCAGCACTCATGTTCAAGTATCCAAAAGGAAGAAGTTTAAGTGGAATTTTTTCTTCCTCTTTCATCAGTGTATCTATAGAGTTTCTAATAGAAGACTGCTGTGCAAGAGCTCAGTGCAACAATCATGTTCATAAAAATAACGTATTTCCCATTGACATTTATTCTCAGTATCTTTCTCCTTTTGTGTTTGTTGGGGTGCATGAGTGATAGGAGGATGTGTTTGCTAAGGCAATTACCCATTATTGTTGAGTGGTCTACCAGTCTCCTGAGTATACTCATGCATAATCTGTTTGTGCATAATATACTGTCTACAGTGCTATACCTATCCCTGCTTGGGGGAGGAAACATTTGGGACTTCTTGCTCATACTGTGTCCTTCTACATTGAATGACCTCTCTTCCCGACCCTATCTTCATCTCCCTATAGCCAAATCCAAACTGCCTTTCAAGCTCAAGTGCTTTAATGACCACATAGAAAGTTATTTTTCCTCCTCTCAACAACCCCTGAGACTTTATCAATACCCTTCATTATAGTTAGGTACAATACAGGTGAGAAAATATTTATAAACACCTTTTATCCTATTAGATTTTAACTGTAATGAGATGAACAACTAATGGGTTACTGGCTACCTTACATGCTCTGCCAACTCTCTCCACTTTCTGAAAGCTGTCCTTCCATTCTTTTTTTTTTTTTTTTTGAGACAGAGTCTCAATCCGTTGCCCACGCTGGAGTGCACTGGCATGATCTTGACTCACTGCAACCTCTGCCTCCTGGGTTCAAGTGATTTTCCTGCCTCAGCCTCCCGAGTAGCTGGGATTACAGGAGCCTGCCACCATACCCAGGAAAATTTTTGTATTTTTAGTAGGGATGGGGCTTTGCCACGTTGGCCAGGCTGGCTCGAATTTCTGACCTCAGGTGATCTACCCGCCACAGCCTCCCAAGGTGCTGGGATTACAGACATGAGCCACTGTGCCCAGCCTATTCTTCCATTCCACTCCCCCATTTCTCATGTACATGACTTGTGAAGAAGCAAATGTGCTCCAGCAACCAGGATCACATACAAAGCCACAGCACCTTGGGAAACAATGATTGGTGCTGGGTGGATGCTTGACCTGCTCTCTGGTTAACAGGGCCTGAAAAGGAAAAGAGAGATTGATGTCTCTCTTCATATAGCTCAGACCATAAGATCTAGTGTTGAAAGTGAATCATATCATTCATTTACTCAGAACCCTCTCAGAGCTCCCATGTTCCTCGGGAAAAAAGCACAGCCTGCAAAGTCCTCTGTGACCTGTGTCCCTGTTACTTCTCACTTCTCACCTCTTGTCATACTCTCTGCTCCATGCATGCCAGCTTCCATGCTATTCCAACACCCCTGGAATTGGAACCTGAGGCCTACTATAGACTAAATGCTTGTGTCACCCTAAAATTCGTATGTTGAAACCTAGTCTCCAATGTGATGGTATTTGGAGGTTGGGCCTTTGGGAAGTGATTAGGTTTTGATAAGGCACTGCAGGTGGAGCCCCTACAATGGGATTATGGGTCTTGTAAGGCGATGAAGAGATCAGAGCTTGCTCTCTCTCTGTCACATAAGGATGTGGTGAAGTCAGCCATCAGCAAATCAAGGAGCAGGTCCTTAGCAAGAACCCAACCATGCCGGCTCCTGGGCCTTGGAGGTCCAGCCTCTGCAACTGTAAAAACTGTTGCTTAAGCTACCCAATCTGTGTAGTTTGCTATTGCAGCCTGAATGGGCTAATACGGAAACTTTGCTCTGGTTATTCCATCTGTCCATGACCATCTTCCTCCATGCACTGGCATGATCAAATCTGACATTCATTCTTCAAGTCTTTCTGCAAGTGTTATCCTATCAATGAGGTGTGTTAAACATTCTGTTTAAAATCACAACCTTCTTCCTCTCCCCTCCTCTATTTATAGCATACTCAGTCCCCTTCAGTCTGTTCCAATCATTGATACCTTTAGCACTTACCACTTTTTTTTCCATTTATTTTATTGCATTTTAGGTTTTGGGATACATGTGAAGAACATGCAAGATTGTTGCATAGGTACACACGTGGCAGTGTGATTTGCTGCCTTCCTCCCCATCACCTACATCTGGCATCTCTCCCCTTGCTATCTCTCCCCAACTCCCCACCCCCCACTGTCCACTTTTTAACATTTTGATTTTCTTTTTCCTTTTCAAGACAGAGTCTTGCTCTGTTGCCCAGGCTGGAGTACAGTGGCATGATCTAGTCTCACTGCAACCTCCACCTCTTGAGTTCAAGCAATTCTCATGCCTCAGTCTCCCAAGTAGCTGGAATTGTAGGCACACACCACCACACCTGGCTAATTTTTGTATTTTGGGTAGAGATGGGGCTTTGCCATATTGGGCAGGCTTGTCTCGATTTCCTGGCCTCAAGTGAAATGCCCGTTTGGCCTCCCAAAGTGCTGGGATTGCAGGAGTGAGCCACTGCTCCCGGCCCTATTTTCCTTATATCTTATTTCTGATGTCTATTGTTTGCTGTCTGTTTGCACACACGAGGGTATAAGCTTGGTAAAGTCAGGTCTTTTGACTTGTCTTCACTGCTGTCTGTATTCAAGTACCTAGAACAATGTTTGGTATTATGAGCATTCATAAATATTTGTTGAATAAGTAAATATGCAGCAACATTCTAGTGTGTGATGAGAGGAGCAGAAAAAGCAGGCCTGAAGCCAAAGAGAAGCATAAAGTATATGCATACATTTCTTGGGGCCCTTCTCCATCCCTGCTGTGTTTGTAATATAAACTCCCTCCCTTACTTAGGCCAGCTCTGAAAAATTACTATGGCTTGAACCAAGACTCTAATACATTTATGAAGGCAAAAGCCAAGAGCCAAGTTTGTTTATTTACATCTTTTAATCGCCCTCCCTTGATTTGTTGCAATGCCTTGCACACAATGCATACATTTAAGTTAAGCAAATGAATGCAGCTTTGCTTAAATAAAATCTAACTTACTAAGATATTTGCTCCACACTAAGGAATTTTTGTACTGCCACTGCTTATAGTCAGGAAGTCACCCTGATGATGTATTTACTTGCTTGTGTTATCTTAGTCGGTTTACTAATAAATTGATTTCTGTACATTGCAGGTCAGTGTTTGTGGATCTTATTTTAGCATGTTGCAATCCACCTAATGACTCAATTCATGTGTTGGGTGGTGATCTCCATTTCTCTTCCGCTAAGATCTGTACTCTAATCAATATATCATCAGTGGGTAATCAGCACATGACTTTGCATAATGGTTTAGAATCAGTTTCATTGCAAGATCTGCTTGTGCATTTCAGAAAAGAGTCAACAACTCAGAGCTAAGTCGTAACACATCAGAGATGGTGCTTCAATCTTGAATAAGAAATTTTCTAAGACTAGATTACAAATATACAAAACACTAACATTACATTTGTAATAACATTACATTTGTAATGCCCAATTTTGTTCTTGAAAGCAAAAACTGTAATACATCTTTTGTAAGAATTTTAGAATTAGAAATTGTATTATAAAATATAAATGCTAGTCAATCAAAGATGAGGATTTGGAAGAGCCTAGACCAACTTAGAAAGAGTTAGAACATCTTCGTTTAGTTTTTATTTTCTCTTTAGGTATTTCTGTTTGAGAAGATTTTTTCCCCTTAAATAAATATTTAAGACAAATCTTTCCTCTTCTTTCAAAGCATGTAGTATGGAGGAAAGTGTAAAAGTAGTTTTGCTGAAACAATTGGATATTTATATGCGTATAAGTAAACTAAACCCAGACCTTAGCTGCAATTAATCAAAATGGACCATACACCTAAATATAAAATGTAAAGTTGTAAAACTTCTAGGAAAGGATACAGGAGAAAATCTGTGTGACCCTGGGTTGGGTGATGAGCTTTTATATACAACACCAAAAGCAAAAAACCAATTAAAACAATAGGCAAAAGATCTGAATACATATTTCAGTATAGAAGATATACAGATGACAAATAAACAGATGAAAATATGCATATCACTTATCATTAGGGAAAGGAAAATTAAAACATTAATAAGAAATGACACACTTATCATAATGGCTGAAATCCATAAAAACTAAGGATATCAATTATTGGTGTCACTGAAGAGCACAAGGAACTTTTCTTCAGTCCTAGTGGGTACACATGGTGGTTCAATCACTTTCAACCACCAGTTTATTACAAAGCTAAACAATGTCTTGTCGTATAATCCAGCAATTGTGCTCCTTGGTATTTATCAAACTGATTTGAAAACACATGTGTAGAAACTTGCACATAAATATTTATTGCAACCTTATTCATAATCAACAAAACTTATGTGCTCTTGAGTAGATGAATTTATAATCAAACAGTGCTACAAGCATATAATAGACTATTATCCAGTAATAAAAAGGAAAGAGCTATTAAACCATGTGAAGATATGGATCACCATTAAAATGCTATTATTAAATGAAAAAAAAACAGTCTAAAAAGGCTACATACTGTATGATTCCAATTGCATGATATTCTGGAATAGGCAAAACAATAGAAATGGTAAACTGATTAATAGTTACCAGGGGTTTTGGAGAGGACGGTCCTCCAAACCATGATAGTGACTATTTTACTATCTCCAAATTGTCCCACCCATGAGGGGAGACTTCAATAACAAAACACAAAGGATTTTTTAGTGAAGTGATCCTATTCTGTATGATACCGTAATGGTGGATAGATGACACTATGTGGTAGTTAAAACCCATAGAAATTTACAACACAAATAGTGAGCTTTAATGTAAGAAATTAAAAAATAATTTAGGAGGCTAGAGAATCAAAATGGGGCAAAACTGTCTGACTGAATTACAAATGTATGAAACAATCTCACTTGAAAGGGTTGGGAGAGAAAGATTCTGGTCTAAGTAACACTGAAAATAACTGGAATCTGTAAGACTAAGGGCAAAAGGAACTGTATGTAAGAATAGACTCCACTTGAAAAAGTTAGTTCCTATGGGAATATAGGCTAATACTTCTGAAACCACTTGACATGTACACTGGAATGGAAAAATGAAAATTGATGACAAATATTGGGAACCAGATTTCTCTGTTGGAGCAGGAGGTTAGAGATAAGCAAGGGAAGAAAATTAGTATGGTCTATGTAGTGATGGATTGGAGATGGAGACATCGGTATAAAGTCATATTCAATTTAATGTAGATGTAGATTATTACATGTAGAATGCACATACATTTATGTTTACATGAGTTAGTATACACAATATATTTCTTTGCTCTGTCAAATAAGAAGGTCTAGAACCAATGTCATCAAAGTAATTATGAATACAATTAACATTCAGACTTTTAAAAATATTATTTGCTAATAAAAGGAAGCAGAATACATCCTTGGAGGAAGGGCTTATTTTAGGGCTGGCGTAGCAAATTTAGAAGATGAGCCTGGAGCATCTTGTAACGAAATGGGAGAGTTCTCTGACCCAGCTTGCAGGATTTGTGACAGGGATGTGGCTCATGTGTTTACAGATGTGGCACACTCAAACCCATTACTGGGTTGGGGGGGGGAGCAAGCAGATGGGCAGGTGCAGGAGTTGGCCCCATGGCAGCATCCAGGGGTGGGTGTCTGTGACTCCTGAAGCCCAAGTGGGCATGTGTTAGAGTGCACTCTTTTAGACTTGTTGTCTGTTGCCTGCAGATAGCTTAAGTGTTAACCAGCTCCGTCCAGCTCAGTGCCCTCTTGGTACCCAGGTCCTTGTCCAGTGTCCAGGAAGAATTAGGTTTCACACAGACTTGAAGGATGGAGAATGCAGGGGTTTTATTAAGTGGTGGAGGTGGCTCTCCGTGGGATGAATGGGGAACTGGAAGGAGGATGGTGTGGGAAGATGATATTTCCCTGGAGTTTGATCATCCTGTGGCCAATCTCATCTCTGACCATCCCAGGTCAAACTCCTCTTGGTGTTCAGACACTCCTTCACTTCTTCTCTCCCCTGCCATTCTTCTTTTCTTCTGTTTGTCTCTTCATGGAGCTGAGGGTTTGGGGTTTGTACAGGTACAGAATAGGGGGGTATGACAGGCCAAAAGGTAACTTTGGGGTGAGAAAACAGGAATGCCTGTACTCGTTTAGGGCCACAAGTTCCCAGGCTTGCGGTTGGGGTCTTTGCTGGGGGACCGCCCTCTTCTACTCAGTATTTTCCTGTCTCCTGTGCATATCAGTAGTGCCACAAAGTAGAGGCCATGCTCAAAACACCCCCAATAATTGAGGCCTCTCAAAGAAACATGGGAGCCAACTGAAAAAGCTCTCAATGACCAAAGACTGAATAATTTCAGCAACAAAATAAAACAGTATTGGATTATAACGAAAAATACAAAACAAATATCCATGGTTTATATGAATAAATGAATGAATACATAAATATATGGGAAGAAGGAACAAATCCCATGTGCAGAAAAATTCCAAATAATTTATTTAAATACTCTACCCTCAAGGAGATGGAGTACAACTTGCCATTCCTCAATAGTAGGCTGGGCATAGTGACTTCCTTCCACAGAGTACAATAAGAAAAGAAAGAAAATAATAATAATTTTACAGTGGAAACCTGACAAGCCTCCTTTTATCAAAGTGAATGAGGTTAATGTCAACAGTGAAATGCCGTACTACAGGTATATACCCTTGCTATAATGTGAGAAGAATCACACAGCACCTCTGTGGTCTTCCTCCCAAAACTCGTAACTCGAAACTCCTCATGAGAAAAATTCCAGCCAAATCCCCATCGATGGGTATTCTACAAAATACCTAACCAGAACTTTTTGAAATTGTCAAAGACATCAAAAGCAAGGAAAGTTTGAAAACAGTCACAGTAAAGAGGAGCTAAAGGAGGCATAACTGTTAATACTAAAGGTAATGAGATATCCTATGTAAGATGCTGGAACAGAGAAAGGACATTTTGTTTGAAAACTAAAAAAAGTAAATAAAGTATGAATTTTATTTAACAATACCAATATTGGTTTATTAATTGTGATAACTATACCATAGTAATGTAAGAGTTTAGTTGTAGGAAAAATCGAGTGTGAGATATTTGGGAACTCTGTGCTGTCTTCCCAATTTTTCTGTAAATCTAACGCAATTCTAAAATAAAAAGCTTATTTTAAAAATGTAATGAGGAATTGGCTTCAAATATAAAACTGTCTTCCTTAAAAGAGTAACATCTCCAATTCTATCTTCCTTGGCACTTGTAACTCTTCAGAGCATTTTACATCCACTACTAATTTTCAGTACCTACTACTCATGTTTGCCAATGCTGAATGACTTGAACTATAATATAGGAACAAGCCACCTCTTTACTCTTAACTTCCACAATATACAAACATTGGCCAAAGAAAAAGAGAAAGGGGGATAAATTCAAAGATGAAAGAGATCTAAACCAAAAGAAACATAACCACATTTACATTGGAAATGCCAGAGTCCCCATAAATGACTTTATGCAATTCTGACTGGCCCTCAGCCATTGGTTGAATGTTTCTGCCTAAAGATGATGTTTCTGGAAATAAACGGTGTATATCTTATAAACTCCCTGTTATATACTTCAGTAGAATTCCTAAAAGACACTTGGGAATCCTTTGGAAAATGTAGCTTACAGTTAGCCATTAATCAATCAATTTAGTGTAAAAAAAAGTGGCAATTAAGTTCTTCGGAAGTTAATCAGACACTAAGGCAAATACTTTGAAATGAAGATAGTGTAAAGCCAACTACACTGGTGTGCACGCACCATCAATATATCTCAACTCAAAGTTGTCATCAATTATTCATGAATTCTAAGCCAGCTAAGCAGTTATGCTAAGATACAGATACTTTCAAAATTTTCCACTTATTAACAAGCAATGTCAAATATGACAGCAGGTGTTTACTGCAGCTACCGAAGATACAAGTTTAAAGTGAGTCACCTAAAGTTTCTTATTATAGACACCATGTGATGTCTCCTTAGTTTTTGCAAAGAGAAAAAACCGTGCATTCTGTCATCACTATTTAATTTCTGCCTCAAACAAAATGACCCCAAACACTCAATGGTAATAGTGTTTTACAACCAGAAATGTTATAAACAGAATAAGGCATTTCTATTAAAGGCTATATTCAGACTCTGCTTTGTTACTCTTGCTGTAAAAGAGCTCATTTTCCTTGCAGTAATCCAAGAGGATTTGAGGATTGAGAGTGCAAGGCCAGTTTTACATCAAGCCTCCAATAACCATGTATGCAAATATTTACTTTGGATTTTATAATTTCTTTGATTCCCAGGAATATCCATCAATAGGCTTTATATATTACTGATCTATTTTAAATATTATTGAATATATTCAATATCGATAAACAATATTTTGAAAGTTTCTTTTTACTGGAGTGCCTGTCATGTGCTAGACACTGTATCTAAACAAGGAAATGCTTTGCTGCTGCATAATGCCATTAAGGGCAAAGTTCTTTCTGCCCTTCTGCTCTAATATCCTGTTGGCTTATGTCCTCATGGACAAAAAATGGCCACTGCACCTCCAGGCATCACATTTATATTTTTGACAAGACGGAGGGAATAGTCAAGTAGAAAAATGTCTTTGCCTCTTGAGGCTTTGTCTTCCTATATTAGAAGGAAAACACTCCCTGTCAGTCTTAGTCTCCCATCTCACAAACCAAAACATTGTCACCTGCCCACTCTTAAATCATCAGTGGTCAAGGAGAATGAGATTATTTTATCATGATTTGTTTTGACCAACCAGGATTCATCCTCTGGCCTGGGGTAGTAACTTTTTCTTTCTGAGACTATGCAATTTTTCTCTCACCATGAAAAAAATCAGGGTTTTGATTGGTGGAAAAAAGAGTACTCTTGGTTGTCTTTAAAGCAGGCCAAAAAACAGGGTCTGCCTCACAGTCCTAGATGCTAGTGGGAGAGAACTGGTCACTGTATGTGCAAATCCTTCTGGCTCCTCCATGGTCTCTTGTGGGCCAATTATGGAACCATAGCAGAGCCAAGCTGAAGCAGGGGAGTGACTTGGATGCCTCTCCCATCCCCTTTTACTCCATCACGAAACTGTATCCCAAAGCACCATGATGGTGCAAATAGTAACAGCAACAATAAACATAATGGCAATGACTCACACTTTGCCTGATATAAAAAATCACATTTTATGTGATATAATGGCACTTTGCCTGATACACAAAATCACATTTTAATTTCACAGCCACCCTGAGAGACAGGTGTTTTCAGCATTATGCATATTTTACAGAAGAGGGAACAGACTCCGAAGGGCTTATTAACTCATTCAAGATCACTGTGTCAGGGTCCCCCAAATGTCCCTAGCTTTGATGATTCATCAAGAGGACTCACAGTATTCAACTATATGCTGATACAGTTATACGCGTGGCTATGATTTCTTATGGTGAAAAGATACAAGCAAAATGAGCTAAGCAAAATGTGCAGGGGGCAAAATGAGGAGAAGACCAGGTGCAAGCTTCCAAGAGTTCTCTACCAGTAGAATAATGCAGGATGTATTTAGTTCCCCCAATAATGAATTGTGACAACAGGTATGAAAAGTTGTCTTCCAGAGAACTTATTAGACATTCAATGTCCAGAGGTTTTATTGGGAGCTGTTTACATAAGCACCGGCTAACTAGCACACACCAAAATTCCATGTTCCCTGAAAGAAAGCAGATATACAGCATAAATCATATTGACTGCCAAACAATTTAGGTGCAGTGAACTACTCTTATCAGTTAAGGTGGTAGGAACCCTCCAAAATTCCAAGTTCCCATATTCCAGCCAAAGGCCAACATTTCAAGCAGGGCTTTCTAAGGATAGCCTGCTGTTAGTTCTTCTGCACAATCATCTATCTAGAGCATACCAAAATTTGCACTTGAATCTGGGTCTTCTGATTCTATATTTCATTATCTCCCTGTTTGCTTATGAATGTAGTAAAGGGAATTTATAACATTAAAAAGTAAGAATAGCTATAAAGATGTCTGTATCTAATTATGATTATGAGAAAATAGGGCATCAGACAGTTTACATATGTTGCCACAAATCACAAGTAAACATTTTGAGAGAGAACTAGGATTCTAGCACAGGCTTGTTCAAATGCTAAAGTCAAATTTCCCTCTTTTAAAACACACTGCTTTTAAAATTGATTATGTAATAAATATATTTGAAATGTATTATAAATTTTGGTCGGTAAATAATAAAAACTTATGACTATAATCTTCACATGTTGGGAAGTTTGCAATCAAAAGGGTTTAATTCTTCAATGAGAATTTTGGTATCTGCAAATTCAAATATTTCAAATAAACTAGAGAAATAAAATGAAATATTAAATATTAATATAAATTTTTAAGTTTAAAACTATGGTATGCAATGTGATCAGTAGAGAAGATATAAAACCAAAAGCATTGTTAGACAAAAGATGACTGATAAATATTATGATATTTAATTTTATCTACATTTTCTTTGAGTATATGAGTAGTGGAATTCATTTAGAGAATCATATTTTTATGATTAATTTATAAAATGCTCTATTATTATTTAAATTAGCATATAAGCATAGAGACAACTTCAACTATCAGTTATGGCATGTGATTATGGCAAGTGATGCAAGATTTCCCTAAATAAAGCTTGAAAAATATCTATCATTGTCATTGCAAGAAATTATAATGAATCCTGGGCATGCAAGATGTTGAGCATTTATTTATTCATATTCTTTGCTTGCTCCTTTTCCCTAGAGAAAACTAATAGCTGAAATGTAGCCATTGAGTAGAATATACAACAGGGAAAACAAGCACTTAACAGGGTAGCTATATTCCAACTTTGCCAGCCCACTCTTAAAGCAGGAAGCTTTGACTAGAATAGGAGCTGGTACTCTGTTTATGGTTCTAAATCTTGTAACACCAGAGAAATTATTTTAAAATTAACTACCTAAGAGGAAAGGACATAAAACTCCCTATTAAGTTAGATATTATTATTAAATCATTCAAATTTTCTGCACCATGAGGGAGAGTATTTGATTCTCTGGTGGTGGTCCAGGAATAGATGAACTCCTGGTAGGAGCTCCATTCTGCAACGAAAATTTCTCCCTCTCTTTCCATACATAAAAACATGTACATGTGTGCGCACACACATGCACACACACACATATTTTCCATTATGTTTAACTCTTCTAACAAAAAGAAAAGATGATGATTCTCTCTAAAGGGAGGATACATTAAGCATGGGCATTGATGAATATAAAATGTTGCTAGTAAACTCAACTACTGAATTCTTCTACCAAGGCCTATCTCAGGCATTAAACTGCTGTGGTTTACTTATGTTTCACAAGACTAATGAAGAGCAAAAGCTGCTCATAAGTAGGAGATGTCCTTACCAATCCAAAGAACAGAAAATGTTATTTTCCTGACGCTTGACTTTTTCTAACTCCCACAAGTTTCTCCCACAAATCTCCAAGATTGACAGATATGTCTTTGAGTGGGAAAGGGGAACTCTGTGTAACATGGAAATCTTGGGAAAGGAAGTAAATCCTTTTATAACTTTAGAGATACCCACCGTGACATTGATAACTCTTGTTCTACAATCACCAGTATAAAAAAGTGCTTGTGAAACATACAATTTCCAAAGAAACTGTATTAAAATTGTATAATGCCCTCAAATTGGTCCTTGCCTCAAAACACCTAGGGTCTGCTTACTTGTTTTCTTTCATAGAACTTAACATGCAATTCTTAGAGGTTCAAAGAAACTGCTCACAATTTTCAGGCTAAAGCCATAATATGTATTACTGTATCAAATTGGAAGATTAGGAGATGTCCAAGCTCATATATTTTTCTGGGTACTGAGTGCTATTTTTTACATTGATTCTTTAAAATATAAAATTGACCTTCAGTGGAAGTCTATTCATTTAGGATATGAGGTTCCTTTTTAGGAAGAGCTTTCAGTCTTGTTGCTAATGCCAATTCCTACCTTCAGCCTGAAATTGTTATATTAGCAGTGCCTGGATTGTGATTCCCTATAGTTATTGAATTACCTTTTGTTTTCCAAGATGAAGTCTTCTGGTTAGATACAGCTATAACAGCATAGTGGAAAAGATTAATTTGAGATTAAGATCATATTTCAAGTCTATCCTTTGAAGAATTTGAAGACTGAGATCACTATTTTTAAATATCAGAATAAGTTGTTTTACCCTTTGTCAACACCATAATAAAACTGTTTTGTTGTTGCTGGCAAATTGAATTTAACTTCTATACTTCACAGGCATGATATGAACCCAGGATATTGACTAAAAATTACCCAGACAGGAGTAGGCACAAGTTCAAGATATCTAGAGTATATAAATGCCACTAACAATTACAGCAGGACAATCCCAGTGGCAAAGTAAGTAGGCTGTCTTTATTTCAAAGCAGCTACTTTAGTTATTCAACATCAGTGTTAAACTACAATTATGCTCTTTCTCTCTTAGAAATGTTGTCTGTGGTATTACAAAAGAAACTTAGATAAAATTTTTAAGAAAAATCTTGAAAACTATGATTGTGTACAGATGCATTACAAAGCAACAAAACCTAACCATATGTATTTTGTTCTGCTTAACACAACAAACCCTCCAGCAAAACAAACCAATGGATATTTGAGGAATCTAAAAGCTAGTCATACAGTGCATGTGCTATGTACATAATATTGTGAAGAAAAGAAAATAGTAAAACATCCACACTTTGCTCTCAAGGAATTTGCAATGTGACTGGAAATGAAATATACCCACCAGATGAGAAAATAGCATTCATTCACTGCTCACGTGTTAAGCATTGTGCTATGTGTTTACTTATCTGAAGCGGAGTTTTGCTCTTGTTGCCTAGGCTAAATTTCAATGGCACGATTTCCGCTCACCACAACCTCTGCCTCCCAGGTTCAAGCAATTCTCCTGCCTCAGCCTCCCGAGTAGAAGGTATTACAGGCATGCACCACCACTCCTGGCTAATTTTGTATTTTTAATAGAGACGGGGTTTCTCCAAGTTGGTCAGGCTGGTCTCGAACTCTCAGTCTCAGGTGATCCACCCATCTTGGCCTCCCAAAGCACTAGGATTACAGGCGTGAGACACCATGCCCAGCATTTTTTTTTTTTAAAGTGGTAGGTTTATGGGTGAGGACCGCAATGAGATTCCAGATCAACTTGGAACCAAATCAACTTTTTCCCATAACATTACACTGGTTTTGATGAATAAAATCAGATATCCAGAAAAAAAAAGTCACAAGGGAGGATACAATTAAGCACCAAATAAATGGTAGACATATTTGTTTCTTTTGTTAGTCCATTTATTGTCAATCCTAGAGAAATGTGGGGATTGAGATGAGCTGAAAAGATAGTTCAGTATAGTAGTTAAGGTTTAAACATCACCTGAATCCCAGCTCTTTAACTCATTAGCAGTGTAGCTCTGGGTAGATTTTTCAATTCTCAGATTCTTCATCTGTAAAAATGGGAGAATCATATTTAGCTCACAGGGTTGTCGTGAGTATTGAACAAAATAAATGTTATCATGAATAGAGCCTAGCACAGTGCCAAGCATGCAATTAAGCATTTAATAAAGGGAAGCGCTTATTTATAATAATCATTATCATATTTAAAAAGGGGCAGAATTTCACTAGGTAGCAAGAAGGAAGATATTGTCCTATAGGTCACAGGTCTCTAATTTTCTCATTGAAATCACTGCTAGTGAAACATAATTTTGAGCTTGTGCCCCAAATATACATATATTTATTTATATAGTACATATATTTTTATATTAGGTACATATATATTACATTTCTATATCACATATATTTTTTATCTCAAGGCATTCTATTCCCAAGGGGTAGTGTCACCATTATTAATAGTGGATATAAACTATTGTAGAAGACAGCATGGCAATTCCTCAAGGATCTAGAAACAGAAATACCGTTTGACCCAGAAATCCCATTACTGGGTATATACTCAAAGGATTATAAATCATTCTATTATAAAGACCCATGCACACATCTGTTTATTGGAACACTGTTCACAATAGCAAAGACTTGGAATCAACCCAAATGCCCATCAGTGATAGACTGGATAAAGAAAATGTGGCACATAAACACCGTGGAATACTATGCAGCCATAAAAAAAGATGAGTTCATGTTTTTTGCAGGGACATGGATGAAACTGGAAACCATCATTCTCAACAAAATGACACAGGAACAGAAAACCAAACACCGCGTGTTCTCACTCATAAGTGGTTGTTGAACAATGAGAACACATGGACTCAGGGACAGGAACATCACACACTGGGACCTGAAGGTTGGGGGGCTAAGGGAGGAATAGCAGGGGATTGGGGGACTGGGGAGGGATAGCATTAGGAGAAATACCTAATGTAGATGACAGGGCAATGGATGCAGCAAACCACTACCATGGCTCATGTATATCTATGTAACAAACCTACATGATCTGCACATGTACCCCAAAACTTAAATTATAATAAATGAATAAATAAAAAATCTATATTTAACATTTTCTCCTTAATAATTGTAATATTTTTGACTGATTCATGTCAAATATGATTAGATTATTGTTTTTTAGGTCCTATCATGAGGCTGACAAGGAGCTCATTCCCTAAATAGTAGAAAGCTGCTTGTATAACTACATTATCTTCAACTATGATTCTTTAACAGGAATTTCTTAAAGCCACTTTTGAAATTTAGTTTAGAAAATAATGAAACTCTAAAATTAACTCCAGATGGATTAAAGACTTAAACATAAGACCTGACACCATAAAAATCCTAGAAGAAAACCTAGGCAAAATCATTGTGCAAGGACTTCATGACTAAAACACCAAAAGCATTGGCAACAAAAGCCAAAATAAACAAATGGGATCTAACTAAACTCCAGAGCTTCTGTGCAGCAAAAGAAACAATCATTAGTGTGAACTGGCAACCAACAGAATGGGAAAACAATTTTGCAATCTACACATCTGACAATGGGCTCATATCTAGAATCTAAAAAGAACTAAAACAGATTTACAAGAAAACAAACAAACAAACCCATTCAAAAGTGGGCAAAAGATATGAACAGACACTTCCCAAAAGAAGACATATATGAGGCCAACAAACAAATGAAAAAATGCTCATCATCACCGGTCATTAGAGAAATGCAAATCAAAATCACAATGAGATACCAACTCGTGCCACTTAGAATGACGATCATTAAAATATCTGGAGACAACAGATGCTGGAGAGGATGTGGAGAAATAGGAACACTTCTACACTGTTGGTGGGAGTGTAAATTAGTTCAACCATTGTGGAAGACAGTGTGGCGATTCCTCAGGGATCTAGAAATGGAAATTCCATTTGACCCAGCAATCCCATTACTGGGTTTATATCCAAAGGATTATAAATCATCCTATTATAAAGACACATGCACACATATGTTGATTGCGGCAGTGTTTACAACAGCAAATGCTCATTGATGATAGAATGGACAAGGAAAATGTGGCACATATACAACATGGAATACCATGTAACCATAAAAAACAATGAGTTTGTGTCCTTTGTAGGGACATGGATGAATCTGGAAACCATCATTGTCAGCAAACTGACACAAGAACAAAAAACCAAACACTGCATGTGCTCACTGATAGGTGGTTGATGAACAATGAGAACACATGGACACAGTAGGGGAGCATCACACACTGGGGTCTGTTGGAAGGGATAGGGTAGGGGCATGGGGAGGTTGGGGAGGGATAACATGGGAAGAAATGCCAGATATATGTGATGGGCAGATGGAGGCAGCAAACCACATTGCCATGTATGTACCTATGCCACAACCCTCCATGATCTGCACATGTACTCCAGAACCTAAAGTACAATAATAATAACAAAAAAGAATTAAGGCAAAAAAAAAAAAAGAAAATAATTAAACTATATAATCTGTAAATCCATTTAACTAGGCACAGGCAACTTTCATATGTCAAAACGTTCTGAAAGCCATTGAACAAGTAAGGAAGCTTTGCCAATTGCTTTTCAGTGAAGATTGACTACCTTGTGTCATACGTGACCATCAGATAACTGAACCAAGTGAGAAAGTCATTGTCAACCAATATGTAAGAAATTGGTCAAGTTTAAGTTCTCTCATGTACTTACAGTTTCTAGCAGTTTCTTCATATTCTTCATTGGGTTATCCTGTCACTCCACTCCATCTGGAGACCATTACTATGGAAACTGAAAAGTGTAAAAGACGTTAAAGCAGGACTGAGACATGACAAAAGGCAAGCTGGAGGAATGTTATCCAGCAGCAACATGTAAGGTAATTTGGAGAAATAGAGAAGAAATTTGAAGACTAATTATAAGACCACTTGGGGTACGTAGATGCTAGGCTCTACGTGTGGAAAGAAAAAAATAATAAAATCAAGAACTGGATAGTTTTCATCCTTCACCCTAGTATTCTGTAAAAGGCTATGCTTTCTTGCATAGTATCAGTATGACTGTGGTAGTTCCAGGCAGAAAATGTAGACAAGACAGTATCCAGTGAAGAAAACAATGGAAGTCCCCATTGATGTCTTTTAAAAATTATGTGTTTTATATAAATATGTGTACATATAGGCATATAACCCTTTGAATACTTAAATAATTTTTTTATTATTTTAATTTACTTATTTAATACTTTAAAATTTAATGTTTAAAGGGAAGAATACCCTCCCTAGAAGTCCCCCTCACATCTCATTGGCAGAATCAGGTCACATATTTCTGCTCTAGGTGCAAAGGAGTATGGGAAATGAGTATGTGGCATTTCAGCCTCTAAAATGTGAAACAGGCTCTGTCCACAAGGAAGAAAATGTAGGTAATGGCTATTTCTCAGTCAACATTGGAAATAAGAGGTTAAAGGATGGTAGCTACAGCAACAAGAGAAAAAAAAATCCTAAGAAGACAGAACATAAAGGAATGCGTGATCAAGTAAGAAAGGCTGAGTGAGACTGAGAGAAGAATAAAAATGACTTTTAGTTTTTCAGGCTGAATGGCCAAGGAAAGATAACAGCATTTATAAACTAGAGAACGCAGGAGACCCTATTACTTACAGTAACATCAACTAACATTTGTTAAGAACTTACCTGGTGCCAGACACTGCTAAGTGCCCTGTTACCTCATTTAATTCTCACTCTAATGCTACTAATGAGCTATTGCAAGTTAATTCCTCTAAGAGGTGAGCTCAGTTTGGGGCACTGGGTCTGAGATGACACCTGGACATCCATTAGAAGAGCGGACAGAAACTGCAGCTTGCAACCAGAACAAGGATGGAGGGAGGTGTCCTGGTCATTTATATGGGACTTAACCTAGAAATGGCTTACTAGCTTGGAACACCAGGTGCAGGGGAGTCCTTTCAACATTGTAAATTAATTGCACCAGTCAGCCTGTTTATGTGAGAGTTCTAACAAAGAAAAAACAAAACACAAATCTGAAGTGAGGCTCTGGTAATAGTCCTCATGTCTCCAAACACATTTTTTTCTCTTGAATTCTGTGTGTTTGAGTTAAAGAAGAAAGTCATTCTAAAATATCTGCTTAGTTGTCTTACATTGCTATGTCTTTTGCTTTGAATATTTGTGCAATGAAAGAGAAAGCCACACTCAAAAATTCACATTTATCTAAACAATGGCGATTTCCATTCTTAGATCATTCATCAGATCTATCAATTCTGAATTCACTAATGCCATACTTCTCTTTGTCTGCACATACAGTAGTGACATAGTAATTTAATTGTGAATTTACTGTACCGAATCTCATGAGGTTTCCCCAAAATCTTACACTAATGCCATTTTGTTCCATTAACTTTTATAATCTCCTGGCACTTGATAAATTCTGAATTGTGCCATTATCTGAATATGACAGTCTTCTGTGAATAGAATCAAATGCAACTTGATTTCTCTAATACCTCACTAATAGTCTAGATAAAGGGCAGGGGTGCAAATTAGCTGACAATTTTTAGAAACAAAACAGCTATGCTTTATTCTATCATTTATGTAAACATGCTGCTTAGAAAGGCTAAATAGATGAATTATACATTTTAACATGGTGAAAATGCACATCTCTTACAAGATTTTGTGTGTGCAGACTTTGTTGTTTTATTTTCATCAATAGTACCTTGAATTTTCTTCCTTATCTATCATAAAGTACAGTGAGGTGTCAAGAGCTATGTGGAATTCTTAAGTCTAAAATAGATTGAATAAATTGGATTTGTGGGGGTGGTAAAATCCAGGGTCTGATTATCAGGTGGCCCATAGTCTTGTTCTGATAAGAAAGAAACAGAAAACACACATTTCTCCCCTTGAAGTCCCAGGATGTGATAAGCTATACATAAGCCCTAGCGGTACACCAGTATTAGCTCATCCACCAGTGCCAATTACTTTGCAGGACGAAGTTTTGACTGGGCCAGGTAGGTGGGTTGACATCAGCAGGAAATCATGCATTGGAGAGAAAAAATATAGAAGGAAGAGTGATGGAAATAAACATAATGTTACAGAAGCAATTTCTGAAAAATAAAATGAGATTCATGGGCACACAATCTTCAGAGCTCATGCTTTGAAGAATTCATGTTTTGTCTAAGAAGAGAAAAGCTTTAATTTGGGGATCTTAATCTTCTCAGGTTTCATATCACCATAGGGTTGTTATGCATATTGTTATCAACAGAAATAAAGTAAAATTATTGAAAATGTGTAAAATGTTGACTTGCCCTACTTTAAAAGTAACTGCCTTCTCCTTTCACTTATAAGTACATAAAATTATATTTAATGAGTTGTCTGTAATTTATTTTCATTCATTTTAATCATTCACATTCTGTATAATAAATGTCTATTTATATTATTTTGTATACAAATTTAAATGATTTGTTCAGATTCATTTGGAATGTTTTATTGAGATGTGAGGTAATTACAACATTGAAATAACCACTCACTATTATTTACTGTTATTTTTGTATTTAATTAAAAACTGAAAACATCTTCTCCCTTATACTTGACTTGGCTATTTTTAAATCAACAGCAATGACTCAAATAGCATAATACTACAGGATATAATTATCAAGCAAAGTATATAAACAACGATTTTTATGTTGGAAATATAAATGAAACAATGGTTGAATTAATAGATAAGCAAATATTGGATTTTCCCTCTTCTTCCATTATTTTCTGATAATGTCTCCTGTAAAAGACCTCAGGAAACCTAAAACTGTATTAAATGGTATTATATAAAGACAAATATAGATATACAATAAAGATAGCTTGTCTGAATATGCCATTTAATATTAGTAGCTCATTTCACTTTTCATGTACATCAGATTACTGATATGTTCTCAAAGTTTTATAACTAATTATAGAAAAAGAAATGTGGGTTTTGAAAGGTTTAGAAACTATAAGTTCATCGTTAAGATTTTAAAATATAACTTTAAAAATGAAAAAATATTTAGAGATATTAATATTATTGGTTATTTCTTTGTTCACTTTTGAAGTTTCTCTTAAAGTTTATATATTTTTTCTGAATTGGGTGTGTGATCAGTTAATATTAACTAGATAATTTATACACTTATTTAAAGATTATTTGTTCTTTTTTTTGAGACAGAGTTAATAGTCCTTTTTTACATTGGAATCAAGTTATCTGACTGTCTTTTTAGACTTAGCTTATTTTTCTTCCTGAATTGTTAACCCTTAACTATCTAGCAACTATTTCTTGTAAATTATTTCAAATTCTGCCATACCAATACTTGGTGGGTATATTAATTATATTCAGGTGTTTTTCTGATAATTTACAAAGCAAAAAGATGAAAATCTTTAACCAAAATATTTCCATTTATTCAATTAGACACCTTTCATTTCAATAAAGTTTTGAGAAACATCAATTAAGCAAAACAGAGATAAAATGACTTTTTAATTCTCTAAAAATTTTAAAAAGTAATATTTTTAATTTTATTGTGTGATTTTTCTTTAGTCCCAGATAATATGTCTAAGTGAATTTCATGAAATATGCCAGAATTCATATTCTCATTTTTCTCTGAAAGCGTTTTCTAGTTTCTCTGGGATATTGTAATCACTTGAACATTTTCTGTTAAAACAGAAAAATTTCTGTGTGGAAGTTACATTTTCAGTAATTTACACCCTGAATTTTTTCTATAATACAATATTTTTACAATAATCCTGCACAAATTCTTAGAGTTGATATACATGAGTGAGTTGCTACTAATTGATTAATGCAACCTGACACTAACTGAGCTCCAAACCTCTCTCACACCGTTCACCAATTCAAAAGTGTTTTGAAAAATGAAGTGAAATAGCAGCAAAATAGCATTGCCAATAATTGTCTCACAGATAGTATTTTAGAGTTTTTGGAATAAAAAAATTCATAAAGGCAAATGTTAATAGAGCTTTTAAAAACTAAGAAGTTTTTAAAGATATATGGTTAATCCTTCACTTTTATTCAGAAAGTTTCTCCTGTCACACTTGAGTTCTATCCTTTTTTTTTTTTTACCTTAATTCTAAATCCTTCAGAAAGTTTACTGCTACTCTTATTTTCATATGATGAGTAACCATGATTAACTATATGAAGTAATTGAATGGCTAAAATTTGGTACTGTATTGCTAACCAGTTGATTTATTTTCTTTCAATATTTAAAAGAGTTGCACCACTGGCTTCCAGCTTGCATGAGTTCTGATGAGATGGCTACTGTGCATCCTCATTTGTCTTTTTTATTCTATATATAATGTGTCATTTTCTCTCAAGTTACTTTTAAGATTTTTCTTGTTAGTGTGAGTTTTAAGTAATTTGATATTTTTTGGTGTAGTTTTCTTTCTGCTTCTTGAGCTTGCATTTCACTGAGCTTCTTTAATCTGTGTGTTTATAATTTTCATCAAATGTGGAAAACAATTCAGCCATTATTTCCTCAAGTGTTTTTTTCCCCGTCTGCTCACTCCATCTCTCTCTGGGCCCCAATTACTCATATGCTATACTGTTTAAAGTTGTTCACCAACTCACTGCTGCCCAATTCTTTTTTTCAGTCATTTTAAAAATTTGGATAATGCGTATTTTGGATAATGCGTATTGCAAGGTTTTCAGGGTTACTCATATTTTCTTCAGCAGTCCTTAATTGTTATTTCTTAATCCAGTTCATTTTGGTTTTGCATCTCAGAAATTGTATTGTCATCTCTACAAGTTCAAATTGGTGTTTTTATAGATCTTCCATGTTTCTCCTCATGTCCAGGCTTTCCTCTGCCTTTTGGGACATACATAGCTCTGTTTGCTGTCTTTAGGTTCCTGTCTACTATCTACTAATTCTGTCACCTTGTCACTTCTGGGTGTGTTTCTAATCATTGATTCTTTTTTGCCCCCTCACTTACTACAGATTGTGTTGTCTAACTTCTTTGGGTACCTGGCAATTTTTGATTGGATGTCTGACTGATATGGTTGGGCTGTGTCCCCACCCATAAAAACTTATCTTGACTTGTAGCTTCCATAATTCACGCATGTTGTGGGAGGGTCACAGTGGGAGATATAAATCATGGGGGCAGGCCTTTCCCATGCTATTCTTGTGACAGTGAATAAATCTCACAAGATTTGATGGTTTTATAAAGGGGAGTTTCCCTGCCCAAGCTGTATTCTCTTGTCTGCCACCATGTGAGATGTGCCTTTTACCTTCCACTATGATTGTGAGACCTCTCCAGCCGTATGGAACTGTGAGTTTATTAAACCTCTTTCTTTTGTGAATTGCCCAGTCTCAGGTATGTCTTTATCAGCAGTATGAAAATGGACTAATACACAGACATTGTCATTTTATATTGTCTTGTTCTGGAGAAATTTTTTATTTCTTTAAATATGTTTTACCTTTGTTCTGAGAAGTGTTATTTGGAAATTTTTTTCCCCTTTCATGGCTTGCTTCCAAACTTGGTTAGGCTGATTCAAAGGCGAATTTCCGCCCCCCCTACTAGAATGATATCTGAGGACTTACTCAATTCCCAGTGCATGAAGTCTTTTTATTCTGCCTAATGGGAACACAAGTGCTTCTCACCCTGTGTGAGCCCTGACTTTAGTTTTTCCTTTTCCTTTCTGGTAGTCTTTCCAGGACTCTGAAGTTTCCTTAGTGAATGCAGTGATTCATATTTAGCTGAAGACTTGGTCGTTTGCTCTCCTTGCAGCCTTCTCTTCAGTACACAGACATATGAATTACACATGCTTCGGCTTCCCTGATTTCTGACTTCTGTCTTCTCTGCTCTGGCAGATTACCAGAATCTGTCTAGATTTCCCAACCCTGTAAAACCTCTCTGGGCAGCAAGCTGGGCAATCACAGGGCTCATCTTGCTTTCCTTCCTCAGAGATCACTGTCCTTCGCAGCTTGTTGTCTAATGTCTGACTACTACGGATTAAATGTTTGTCTGTTTGTTTTTTCATTTGTTTATGGTGGAAAAGCAAATCTGGTTCTTCTTATTCCACTGTGTCTAGAAGCAGAAGTTCCTCATAACATATTTGATAGATGTGAATGTTAGTATTGATTATTATCATCATCCAGCCAGACATGATGCCTCACTTCTGTAATCCCAGCACTCTGGGAGGCTGAGGTGGTTGGATCACTAACCCCATCTCTACTGAAATTACAAAGATTAGCTTGGCCTGGTGGCACACACCTGTAATCCCAGCTACTCAGGTGACTGAGGTCTGAGAATCACTTAAGTCCGTGAGGCGGAGATTGCAGTGAACTAAGATCACACCATTGCACTCCAGCCTGGATGACAAAGTGAGGCTCCATATCAAAAAAAAAAAGTTATCATTATCATCATCATCAAATATGTACAGTGATGCCTGAAAGGCATAAAACATGACAGCCTTGCTATCATGATGTAACCTATATGTCCATAGAATATCTATTTATGGGCTAATTAAATAACAAGAATAAAGGAAAGATAATCATATATAAGAGAAAAATATATACAAAATTTGGGAAAAGGGGAGGAAGAATACATGGAAGAATTAAAAACTCCAGTAATACTCTTTAGCTCTTCCAAGTGTCTGCTTAGAATATAAGACATGGCCACTGGACTGAAATTCATGCCTAGGGCTATGGACCTCAGTGCCGTTAAGTCAAAATGAAAGTTCACTTTGCCACAGATTGGGAAGAAAGGCTGCACAACAATAATAATCACCAACACTTAAAGTATTTACTTAGTCCTAGCAATTATTCAAACCACTTAACATTTAGTACTCATTCACTCCTACAATAATACTATGAGATGGATATTATTATTAATTTCCACTTAATAGATTGGAACACTACAGCACAGAGTGGTTGAACAACTTGACTCCAAAGTCAGACCACTAATAAGTGACATAGCTGGAATGTCAAACCCATCAATTGCAGCCTATGTTAAGAATCTGCACCAATTTTCAAATGTTATACTCTTGAGGGTAAATAAGGAAGACAGAAAGAATGGTAGAAGGAAGGGAGGGAGGAAAGGAGAATGGAGGGAAGGAAGGAGCTAAGAGAGCACATTAAAAACAAGAATAGAAATCCGCCCCCCCCAAATTCAGAACCACTCTGCAGTTGTGCTAATCCCAAGATCAGGCTTTGGCTGAAATAAAATCAATTTTACTAGAGTTCTGAGAGTGGTTCTAGGAAAGAAAGAGTGAAAGATGAGATAAAATAAAGTGTAACAATCAACTGGATTGTAAATACGTGAATAAACACAGTTCAACAGAGAAAAGGTGTCTAGATCTAGAAGGGCTTTATCAGTTATGTTAGGGCTATCCAGGCTATGCTGGGTGGCAGCAGTAGCCTGGTAGTTCAGACAAGCCTTCCTTTATTTTAACAGGGATGTGATTTACAATCTGAAATACCTACCAGTTTTCTTCAAGGACTAGTCCTTTGTTTTTATAAACATCTATTTATAAAGGGTAAAGGTTGATGTTATGCAGGTATAGTAGTAGCCACACACATTTTATTCATTTGAAAGAGGGTGTTGTAGGTGGAGGGACAGATAGAGTAATAGTAGAATTTGAAAAGAGCAAATTGCAAAGGAAGTAAATGTCTCAAAATTTCTCACCATATAAGGGACTACATTACTGTTCTAATAAAATGTTTTAATATATTTTCCTCTCTCACAGCATCAATTAGAGATGCTTTTGAGTTGATTATTTCTTTTGAAATGTAAATGAACACTTGAAAGTTGAGCCTTATCCAATCTTTCTGCAGTAACTTTTGTCAGCTAATCAGATCCACACCTAGTTGAGACACATACAGCTCGCATGGGTGACTGGAACAGAAAATGAAATACACGTACGTACTTACAGTGTGCCTCAACAGAGAAGCAACTCATTTGGGTAAGTCAGTTCTTTACTGTGCAGGATGTTTCTTGCATAACAGAATGGTTAATCCCCCAGGTTCCTGTCCCCAATATACCAATAATGTTTCCCAGTCACTACGCAACATCAAGTACTCTTTCTGAGAATCACTGCCTGAATCACCAAGAGAAACAAAGAGCATCAAAAATCGCCTTATTTTACAATTGGCCCTTCCACAACTAACACGCCATGGAACTATCTATCTCATCTCCAGAGCTAAGGGCCACTCTAAGCCCAGTTTTCCCACATTTCACTAAAGGTGAATCTGGTTTCAGCTTTCAGTATCCAATGCCTTTTCTTCCTAATCTTATTTATTTATTTATTTATTTTTTGGCCATTCACATATTCACCTTCCAACTCATCATGGAGAAGAAAGTAAAGGAATGGAGAGGGGAAGAGAGGAGAAATATTCCCTCTATCACCTGTTTATGTTATCATGACGCCGCGCTTTCCCTATGTCAGGAAACAGTTTCTGCCACTGGCCTTTCTCTTGTTCAAGATCTTCTGAAAAATACTGAAATGAATTACATTGCACATCAACAAGCATTGTTCTTTATCACATTCTTATTATCATATCATAATAAAAGGGTTGCATTCAGTTTTGGCTGGCTAAATGGGAAATTTAAGTTACATTAACTCTGTACTTTGATGGCACCCAGAAATAGTCAAACAAATTTGGAGAAAGCTGGATGGAACAGATTACTTTAATGCATAGCTTTACAAAAGCCTTTACTATGTGAATATGTATTAGGATCTCAGTGGAAGGGGATGGGACAATTTCAGTGTTTCTCAAATATATTTGACATGGAGTCAAACTTCTCATGTATGACTAGAACAACAAACAAGAAACTAAAGATTCTGGTGTTCGGGCTACTTAAGCAATGGTAATTACAGACCTTCAGGGCTGCTGATCTGGTCCCCAGGCAGTGCGTAACTTTTGAGAGTGGGTGGTGCCACTTGTATGAACTGCAATGTGAATGGGGCACTCTGTCAGTCATACAACCACTAGGAGATCTCTGTCTCTCTCTCTCTCTCTCTCTCTCTCTCTCTCTGGGTGTGTGTGTGTATGAATAGATAGATAGATAGACAGACAGACAGACAGACAGACAGATAGATAGCTGGATGTGAAGGGATCTGTTACAGGGATTTGACCTTCCACAATTTGGGGAGCTGGTCAAACAACCCCTGTGGGGTACTCATCTTTCTTTCTGACTCTGGAGCTTCAAGCTGGCAAAGAAGGGGGACAGGAAGGGAAGAATGCATTTAAAGTGGAGATGGCATGGACAGGCTGGAATCCATGAGCCTGAACTAGAACCCATGAGTTTGGACTGAAGCTGTGTCAGTTCTCCTGCCTCCAGCCCTTATGAAGTGGACATCCTGCAGGAAGACCTGGTGCCCTTCTTCCTGGAAATAAACATATGGTGAGCTTGAGGGATGGAGAAGCTGAAGGAGGCTCCAGGAAGAAAATGGGCAGTTGCAGATGAACTGTGGCCTCATAACAATAAGATGAGCCAGCAGAAAAGGAACAAGGTGAAGGAGCTACAAAAAGGGCTGCCCCAGTCTTCCTGGTGTAATAAAACAATACAGCAGCTGCTACACTTGTCTTTCAAATCTCCCACAGAAATCTATTTTGCAGCTATCCCTAACTGGAAACATACAAGGAAAGATATTCTAGGAAACAGTGCAACCTCACCAGGTTGCTTCATTTCAAAGCCATCTCACACAGCTTGGAGTTCTGCAGCATGTAGCCTGCATGACCACATGTACCAGCTTATGACATGAATCAGGCAACTACTGTGACATTCCCACTTAGGTAAGGTTTGCAAAGAGGAAGCACACAGTGATGTAAGAGAACATCCTGGTGTCACCATGCTAATTCAGAGAAGCTGACAATTCAGAGAAATGAGTTGGTAATGTAGAAAATTTTCCTTATAATGGTATGAACTTAGGATCACTAAGGCCTGCCACTTAGTATGAAATGAACAAATTCATTTTACCTTTCACAATGACAAAAAATCTTGGATTAATTTTATATTTTCCTTAACTTCAAAGAAGATTAATGAAAGAAAGGACAGCTTTTCTTTTTCTTCTTCTTAGGTCCTATGCATTTTAGAGAAGATTCACAATTCAAGATAAAGAGCTTTGTATTTTTTATTTATCAAAGAAGCAAAGAAATGCCATTTTCAATCTAATTTGTGGAAGGGAAAGTTTCCTTTTATCATCTCTGCTTACCTTTTCCCCATATTCAACCATTGTCTTCTTTTTCTTAATCTTTGCTCCCTAAAATTTTCTCGTGACTTCTCCAGAAATCTCATTTTTTCCCCTTAGAATTTGTATAATATTAACAACTGTGTATTCTTAGATTACTGTAGCATTACCTGTGTAGGTCCTGTGTGGTTTTAACTTTATTAATTTTATAATTTAGGGACACACTGATATTCTTTTCTAATTAGTCTCTATGGCTCTTCAAAGAATTATTTTATCTCAGATAACATCAAATAAAACTGCTTACAATTTTTTATTTGCTTTATAGTTCTTTAAAGGATACAAAGACATCATTTGTGAATAGCTGATCAAATGTTAGAATTTCTTTTTGGATCCAAAAGTCCTGTTAAACTGAGATTGTATTTGAAGTTCAATTTATTTAAATATCCTGCTTTAAGACTGACCCGTGAGAGATGGTCTAGAGAAAAGACTGATCGAGATAACATAGTTTTTTCTTTCCCTCCTGGGTTAAAAAATAAAATGTACTTTTCACTGATGTAGGTAGAAGATCAAGTACTATACGAAAGAAATCATGGTTGTCCGTCCTATTTGGTGGAGGAGATCTTGGAACTACAAAAGCAAAGACACAGTCAAGAAGATGACAAAGAACTCAACAATTAGGAGACTAAGAGGAAAATGACTACATATAGACAAACAATGTCCCTCCCCTCAAAAGGAAAACATTTTGAGATGCTAAAATTTAGGATAAATTTTACTGACATATTATATTGATTAAAGAGCACTTTGCTTTAAGCATCATCATACCTCAATCAATAATATCTACTGGTTTACATAATTATTTCACATAATTAAAAATTTAGCAAAAGGTACTGTACTGTGAGGGTCCAATAAATCAATATTTTCTTATTACTAAATAATTTTAAAGTAATTTCTAATACACAGTTAGTGTAGCAAATTTTTGAAGGATAAACAATATTTTATATTGTTACAGTTACTATTATCCAAATATTCCAAAACACCTAGGTTTTTAATTAGAAAGCAATGCTTTTATTTCTGTAATTTGTTTGTAAAGTAAAATAAATTGAGCTTGCAAATGTACTAAGAGCTCAAGATCTTTAAAAAAATAATACTCCACATTTACAGGAAGATGATATACTCTTTCATCTCTACACTACAATTTTGAGAGGATAAGAAATAGTGTCTGGTCTACTGTCTCTAGTTTTATGAATTTTTTTCCCTTTGGAGAGTTTTCCAGCATATTTTATTTATGCAAATGCCTTATAGTAATCAAATGCTAAGAAAGCTCTAACTGGATGTCAACTAGTAGGTAAAGTTGATCCTCTGAGATAAAATTAACTTTTTAGGGTAATGAAGTATATTTTTTCTCTTGCATTTTCTAATGATAGTTTTGTTTATTTTGGGAAACTTCTCTGTAAAAATTTTAATTTGAAAATACTAAAACCATAAAAACATAAAATTACAAACTTATACACAAATTTTCATAGCTTTATTTGTAATGGCCACAATGGGAAGCCACTCAAATATCCATTAACAGAGGAGTAGATGAAGAAATTGTGGTATATTAATACAATGGAGTACAATAAAAATAAGTGAACTATTGATTCACACAACAGTGTGGTTGAATCTCCAGATCACTGTGTTGAAAAAAAGAATTCAAGCAAAAAGAATACGTACTGTATAATTCCATTTATATTCAATCTAGAAAACGCAAATGAATTCATAGGAAAAAAAAAGATTAGTGTTTGCCTGGGAATAGGGATGGAGGGAAGGATTATGAAGGGACGAGGAAACTTTAAAGTGATGCAGATGTTTATCTTGATTATAGTGATTGTTTTCTGGATATATAGGTATGTCAAAACTAGGCACATGCCTTGTGTCGTGTATTGGTCTGGATCCTGGGTCATTTCTACTTCAATTATACCTCAATAAAGTTGCAAAATCAAAAATCACTCATAATAAACATAATTGCTAAGTCTTTACTGGGTGTTTCTGACTTGTCCAGGTTATTTTCCAAGCTCTTTACTGTCGTTAATTTATTTAACACTGTCTCCCTCCCCAACAACTCTGAAGTAGATACCATTATTATCTCCAATCTACAGATAAGGAAACAGACACAATGAGGTTGCCTACTTTACTTTCCCCCACCTGCAAAATTTGTCTACTTTCTCACATCCAAGCAGGCCACCCTAGCTGACTTTAGACTCCACAGCCAACCTAACTAGGTAAATGCTAACTGATTGCACCCTAATTCCAAATTTTGGGAGAAGATTGACTTGGCCAGCTTAAATGATCCATTTCTGACACTGTCTGCTGTTGGGAAGGAACAGGTGGCCTGGTGGTGCTCAATCACCTCTGTGAGTATAACGGTTATCTTTTAAGAAGAATTCAATTCTAAATAGGATTATTTAGATGCCAACTACATTGGCAAACTCATATTGCAGGTCTTGGAGAAAAGAGGGGACTTAAAATGAAAGTATAGAGTAAGGCTATGTGCTCAGATCAACAGAACATATGATGTTATTATTTTTCCATAACTGATTTTAATTTAGCATTTGAGCTCACATAACTGCTGATGGTAGAAAACAAACTTGCAAATGCAATCTCTCAATCTCTTCTGGCTTAAAGAGAGCCTTTCAGGGCAATATAATTCCACCTTGCTTTGATCCTGGGTAGCACACCTACTACATGGTAATCTACTGTCATTGCTGGTGGTCTTCACTTAAGTAGAGCACTTTCTGCTAGCCTTTGTGATGATTCCTTTCCCCACTGTTTCTTCTCCCAATGTCTAAAACCTTGCATTGCCTCTTGCTTACACCATGTGTGTAGTAACTACTAATGGCATCTCTAACTGTCATCAGGAGCCCTGTTCCTGTTTGCTGGCCCTCAGCACTTCTCTCAAACTTGAAGCGAGTTTGGGATTCTCTACATGTGTCCCTATAATATATTGATATCAAATCTTTCCTCCTACATGCCTTCATCTGCCATTGATACTCAGACACCATGTTAGATGCAGAGATTTTCTATAAGCCTTGAAATTTACTAATGTATTTCTAGGAAACTAGACAACAGTCTATTCTGTTCTAGTGTTTCCACAGATTATCTGGGGCTTTTAATGTCCCATTTTTTCCAGGATTATTTGAGCCAATAATGCACCAAGTCTTTTTTTAAATAACCATCGAATATCTGAACGATAGTCACACATCTTTTTCAAATTTCCTTTCTACTGACTTGTAAAAATTTAATTTGGTGGGATGGTTAGCTCAAACAATACTTTTAAGCAAATTTGTATTCTTATTTACCGTATGATTTATGGCTTAAATGGAATCTCAACTCTTTGGTACTTATCATAAAAAAGACCTACTTTGAAAACTACTGATCCTTCTAAAACTTAAAATACAGTGAAATTTGAATCTCAAAGCTTAGCCACTCTTTGTTCTAGGCTGTGTCTGCCCTTCACAGGAGGACAGAGAGAAGGCTATCTCTACTGTATGATTGACTGGAAAGATAGGGGTAAAAACATTTCAAAAATTCCTCTGCTTTTGGTCATGATGGAATAAACTGGACTTGCATTATTCATACATACTTATAAAATCAGACAAAATAAATGAAGAAGCTGTTTCAAGCATAAAACTATAGGCAAAACAAGACTGTGATTAAGAGTAGGGAAACACAAAAGATGAACTACATGTTTGCTCCAATTCTTGGTTTGGCTGTCCTTTTCCTAACATAGTACAGGAAGTTGGAACTCAAATTTAGTGACATACTTGCTGAGCTAAGGCAGCAAAGATAGGAGTTTGGGTTGTTGAAGTGGCTGGAATTTGCAGTATAGGGTTATGAAGAGGAGGGAATTCTGTAAGGTAGAGAAGATGTGGAGCTCACCACAGCTGGTCTTGACTAAGGGATTAACTGTGCATACAAAGGATGAGACTTGAATAATCTGGCAAAAAAGTAGCTTTTGTGAGACTTAGCACTGAACATAAGTGTCACAGCTAATACAGTGCTAGGAGACATTCTGGCTCAGCCAGAGAGGAGATATTTCCTTATGCACTTTAGGCATTTAGTTGAAACCTAAAAAAGAACAGGCTTTGGACATAATTACCAGGTTCTAAACATGAACTACATCCTAACACAAAAAGACTGAAAACGACCCATTATCAGAAAAAATAAAATCAAACCTAGAAGAATCAAAAACTTGTACCACTAATTTAACTACTTGCTATGATGAAATTCTACACACTCTGAAAAGAATATAGCATTGTCCATGTTCTCTACCATGTATCATTTACAATGTCTAGCATACAACTAAAATTATTAGATGTTTGAAGAATTAAGAAAATATAACTCACTACCAAGAAAAGAAGCAGTCAATAGAAGACCCAGATGTTGGAGTTGCCAGAAAGTGATTTTAAACTAGGTATAATAAATAAGACCAAGAAATTAAAGGAAAAGATAGTTATAATATATGGGAGATAGAGAGTATCATCTAAGAAGTAAGAGCTACACACAAAAAACTGAATGTGAATTCTCTCACTGAAAGTGTATTTAAAATGAAAAATATACTGGATTGCCTTAATAACAGATTGGCAACTGCAAAAGAAAGGATTAGTGACCTTGAAGACAAATCTACAGGAATTATTCAGTCTGAAAAACAGAGAAAAGAGACTGGGGAAAAAAAAATGAGCAGAGGCTCTATGACCTGTGTGAAAATATCACATGCTCTAACATATATGTAATTGGAATGCTAGAGGCAGAAATACAGAGAATGGGGGAAAAAAAAGCAATATCTGAAGAAATGAAGGGCCAAATGTTCTAAAGTTGGTGAAAAACATTCACTTACTAAACCCAGAATTTCAGCAAAACCCAAGCAGACTAAAAATACAGAGAAAATTACATCCAAGTACATTATAGTCACATTGATGAAAGAAAGAAAAAGAAAAAAATGTTAAAGAGGCCAGAGAAGAGAAAAAGGCACGTTAGAGAGGAACAATGATAACAATGATGTTTTTTGAAAAGAGAAAGAAAGAGAGAGAGAAACCTGTCAATCAAGAATTCTATATTCAGCATAAATATCCTTCACAAATGATAGTGAACTGAAGACATTTTTAGACAAATAAAGGCTTAAGAGAGTTTGTCACCAGCATACCCACGTTACGAGAATTGCCGAAAAGATTATTTAGGCTAAAGAGGAATGATATCAGATGAAAGTTCAGTTCTACTAGATGTAACGAAGAAAACTAGAAATGGTAACTTTGAAGATAACCATTGGCCTCGTGTGGTGGCTCACACCTGTAATCCCAGCACTTTGGAAGGCTGAGGCAGGTGGATTGCCTGAGGTCAAGAGTTTGAGACCACTGTGGCCGACAAGGTGAAACCCAGTCTATACTAAAAACATATAAAAATTAGACTGGTGTGGCGGCATGTGCTTGTAATCCCAGATACTCGGGAGGCTGAGACAGTGGAATTGCTTGAACCAGGCAGCTGGAAGTTGCAGTGAGCCAAGATTGCATCACTACATTCCAGGCTGGTTGACAGAGAGAGACTCCATCTCAAAAAAAAAAAAAAAAAAAAAAAAAAAAAAATAAAAAAAAAAAAAAAAAAAAAGAAACCAAGTAAGTAAGCGTTAAACAATTTTTTCCTCCTAATTTATTTTTTAAGATGGTGAACTGAACAGTGTGTTTGTATATGTGTCTATATATTCATATACATACAGTCAGACAGACATACCTTTAAGATATTGCAGGTTCAGTTCTAGACTGCTGCAATAGAGTGAATAAAGCAAGTCACATCAATTTTTTGGTTTTTAAAAAAAGCCAGTGTGTATAAAAGTTATGTTTACACTGTATTGTAGTCTACTAAATGCACAATAACATTATGTCTAAAAATGTACTTGTCTTAATAAAAAATGTTTTATTGGTATAAATTACCTTGACACATGAAACTAACACATTCTGTTGGAAAAAATGGTGCCAATAGACCTAACTAATGCAAGGTTGGCACAAACCTTCAATTTGTAAAACAAACAAAAAGTGCAGCGTCTGCAAAATACAATAAATCAAAATGCATTAAAAAAAACTATGCTTGTAAGCCTGTATATGTACACACACATATATGATGCTTGTGGGATTATAGCACGTGTAGATGTGAAATATATGAAAATAATAGTACAAAAAGGAGAGTATGTAAATGAAATTATATAGTTAAAAATCTGTTACCCATAATATGAAGTGGAGCAACATATATACTTTGTGAACTATATTAAGGATGCATATTGTAATCCCCAGAAGAACCAAGAATTTTCGTAATACACCTACTAGCAAGTTTTATTCACATGTTTATCTTTAAACGATTTCTCAATGACAGCCAAGGTCTCAGATTAAAAAAAAGCAGGTATAAAAATAATTTGGTCAAGATAAGCACTCTTTTTAATGACCTGGCATGAAACAAGGATAAAATTTAATGCATTTTATAACATTGAGTGTTATTTTTCATACCTAAACTTTTGGTGAGATCTAACATCTCATAAATCCTTGAATTGGCATGCCTTGTGGTGTTAGCTGTAGCCTTCTCCTGGGAGAACCTATGTTACAAATATGGAATTTTCCTCTTGTTTTATTTACCATTACCTTTGATACCTTAGACCAGTGTTGATTTACACCATGTGTATTTTCATATCAACACCAAAAATTCCAAAAAGAATTTTTTAAATGTAAAATATTTGATAGTATATATGTCATTAAAATGGCTATTTAATTTTTTTAGCTAAGTATAATAAGTAGTAGAGATTCCATTCTGTAGCCGAAAACATACTTTTAAAGGAATAGTACACCTTCTTATATCATTTGTATTGGATCTAATCCACAAATCTTTCAGAGAGCTCTACAAATTATAGTCCTCAAATACAGTAATCTGAGTTGATGACATATCTACACATTAATATCATGTTCTTACATTATATATATATAATTCTATTGTTTTAAATACACTGAAAAGTAATAATGTGATATTTTTAAGGCCAAAAAACCCTCATATGATAGCAACTGATTATTCGTTTGTTCAAAAGGCTTTAGATTCCGGCATTTAATTCTATTTTAACAGGAAAAACAACATGAAATGTGTGATGATCTTTCAGGTTTTCTGTTAGCAAATATTATCTTCTGCTGGGTAGTTTGCCCTTAAAGATTCTATTTCTGGATCAGATTTTGATTTGGAATTAGAAATACTGAGGCTTGAGTCAAAATAAAAGAAACAGAATTATAAAAAGAAGCATTGATTCACAGTATATCTATTTTTAAAAGAAAGCAGACCTTAAGAAGAAACCTTGAACCTTAGGCCACATCCCTGTTTATACATTGTTTAGTTCATTATTTTAAATGGGCACAATGAACAATGAACACTCTTTGCACGGGGGGTTATTTAAAGATGTATTTACTCTCCTTGGATTCTAATGAGATTTGCCTGATGTCCAAGGCTGGCCTGTCACTTTTAAGCTTTAGGTTCGACCTCTGTGGTTTCCCAATCTGTCTTGCCTGAAGTTCCCCTGATTTTTGTTTACTCCCAGCCATCAGCTGTGGGTTTGCTTCATTCATTTCACGCCCAGCCCAGCTCAAGAGACTCAATTCTTAGTCCAAACCAGACTCCATTACCCAGATGGGAATTCTGAGGGCACAAGGATATCACTAGGTGGATGAATAAATGGGTTAAATGTTGGTATCATTGTGGAATACCCTTAATGTCCAACAACGACAAGTGATGTAAAGTTGATCCAGGGAAAAGTACTTGCTGTCTGTTCTTACCATACTTCTAAAGAAGTGGATGACAGAAATGGAATATTATGCTAATTAATATCTACAGCTCTCATAAGGAATGATTGCAGCAATAAAATTTAAAGTAAGTTTGTCTAACTTTGAAAAATGGTGCTGTTCAGAATGAAAGAAAATTCTATATAGAAAACTTGGGAAATGTTATACTCCCTTAAGAACAAAAGCCAGTTCAAAGGGCAAAGGCAAAATCAAATGGCAGTTAGAGGCCAAACAGAGAAAAATAATAAAGAAAAACAACAGAAAGATTCCAAGAGTTAGGACCAACCACATATTGAAAATGCAACAGATAAATTGGATATTAGTCACCACACTATCCTCATAAATCTTTCCTCCTCACAACAAACACTTGCTCAGGGATTCTGTTCTAGTACTTGAACTTAAATAATTAGATCATAGTAATTGGAAAAGTCAGGCATGTGGAAAGCATTTATAAGTCAAGAATTATGAAAGGATAAACTGTAATCAAAGAATAATCCATAATCTCCAAAGTGAGAAATTCAGACAAGAATTTAAATAGTGGATTGCTCTTGGGACAGAAAATTAAAAACTGTTTAGTTGGACATAAGTATACAAGTATATAAGAATGAACACAGAATCTTAGAAAGGCTTCAAAAGGAACCTAGAAGCATCACAGGTTTCTGGGTAGGAATGGATTCTCTGCCTTAGAAAGCACATGGAAAGAAGAGATTTCATGACTTGTAACCTTACAGAGATCCAAATCCATTTTGGAATTTTAAATTATATATATTTCTGTTGGGAAATAATATTGATAATCATATGGTCAAATATTAAAATAAACCTGAAAATAAAGTAGGAGGGCTAGTATCTTCAGCTGTGTCCCTGGCTCTTTTTCTCCAAGTTCTTAATCGTCTTTTCTCATCTATTTATTTTCGCCTTTGGTTTTCTTTATCTCTTGTGTTGTTTCTGCTCGCTTAAAGATCACTGTGATTATTGTTTTTCTTTTCTTTTCTTTTTTTTTGAGACTGAGTTTCGCTCTTGTTACCCAGGCTGGAGTGCAATGGCATAATCTCGGCTCACTGCAACCTCCACCTCCTGGGTTCAAGCAATTCTCCTGCCTCAGCCTCCCGAGTAGCTGGGACTACAGGCACGCGCCACCGTGATCGGCTAATTTTTTTGTATGTTTAGTAGAGACAGGGTTCACCATGTTTTTCTTTTTCTTTTTTTTTTTTGAAACATCTTTCTATCTGCAGAAGAAGGAATGCTTTGAGCCACTGTACCTGGCCCAGTTTGGTTCTTATTAGTTCTGTTAAGTTTTTTTTTTTTTCTTTTAGAGGAAGAAAGAGAGAAAAAAAGAAAGAGAAAGAATAAAAAAAAGAAAAAGAAAAAGAAAAAAAAAGAATAAAAGAGAGGAAGAAAGAGGAAAAGGAAGAGGGAGAGAGAACAGGGGTGTTGCTTTATTGCCGGGCGTAGAATGCAGTCTAAAAATGGGCATGCCTTAATTGTGTTTAATAATAGAGACATAAAAAAAAAAAATGAGGGAAGAAAATAATTAACAAGCAGCCAACCAATATTTCATTTAAACCTATAAATAGGTGTGATGTGGTACTGATAAGAGTGTATATTTTGTGTATTTAAAGTGGAGAGTTCTATAAATGTTAATTAAGTCTTCTTGTTCCGGATTTGAGTTCAAGTCCTGGATATTGATGTTAACTTTCTGTCTCAGTGATCTGTCTAATATTGATGTTGAAGTCTCCCACTATTATTGTGTGGGGGTCCAAGTCTCTTTATAAGTCTTATATATCTGGGTATTCCTGTATTGGGTGCGTATATATCTAGGATCTTTAGCTCTTCTTGTTACATTGATCCTTTTATTATGTAATATCCTTCTTTGCTTCTTTTGATCTTTGTTGCTTTAATGTCTATTTTATCAGCAAAAATTGCAACTCCTGCTTTCTATTTAATTATTTATTTTTGCTCTCCATTTGGTTGGTAAATTTTTCTCCATCCCTTTGTTTTGAATCTTTGTGTATCCTTGCATGTGAGATGGATCTGGATGTAGCATACCAATGGGTCTTGGCTTTTTTTTGCCTGTCTGTGTCTTTGGATTGGGGGATTTAGTCGATTTAAATTTAGAATTAATAACAATATATGTGAGATTGATACTGCCATTTAATGTTAGCTGGCTGTTTTGCCCATTAGTTGATGCAAGTTCTTAATTATGTTGATGTTCTTTATTTTTTGGTATTTTTTAGAAAGGCTGATACTGGTTGTTCCTTTCTATTTGTAGTGGTTCTTTCAGAAGCTCTTGTGAAGCAGGCCTGGTGGTGATGAAATCTCTGAGTGCTTGCTTGTTCACAAAAGATTTTATTTTTCCTTCACTTATGAAGCTTAGTTTGGCTGGATGTAAAATTCTGGGTTGAAAGTTCTTTTCTT
Source organism: Cebus imitator (assembly GCF_001604975.1). Classification (NCBI taxonomy): domain Eukaryota; kingdom Metazoa; phylum Chordata; class Mammalia; order Primates; family Cebidae; genus Cebus; species Cebus imitator. The sequence goes on along the minus strand of NW_016107462.1, from coordinate 3,961,162 downwards.
TAAGGATGTTGAATATTGGCCTCCACTCTCTTCTGTCTTGTAGGGTTTCTGCTGAGAGATCTGCTGTGAGTCTGATAGGCTTCCCTTTGTGGGTAACCTGACCTTTCTCCCTGGCTGCCCTCAGTATTTTCTCTTTCATTTCAACACTGGTGAATCTGGCGATTATGTGCCTTGAGGTTGGTCTTCTTGAGGAATATCTTTGTGGTGTTCTCTGTATTACGTGGAGTTGAATATTTTCCTGCCTTGCTAGGTTGGGAAAGTTTTCCTGAATAATATCCTGAAGCGTATTTTCCAGCTTGGATTGATTCTCTTTGTCACATTCAGGTACACCTATCAAACGTAGATTAGGTCTTTTCACATAGTCCCATATTTCTTGGAGACTTTGCTCGTTCTTTTTTATCCTTTTTTCTCTAATCTTGTCTTTTTGTTTTATTTCACCATGTTTTTCAAATGTCTTTCTGGTCCCACTAATATGTAAAGTTTAGATAATTTGTTTTTCCAAAGGACAGTGATTAAACTAGTAAGGGAATTAGATTAGGTTTCCAAATGTATGAGAAAGTGACATAAAACACTAAATGCATGGAGAAGAGACAGATTAAGGGAATTTGGTAATTATATGTATTCTACAACTTTGGAACAAAGGAAAGCACTGTGATCAGTTTTTGACATGCTGTTTTAGTTTATTAATGATTATTAATTTGTGAACCATCATGATAAACACAAAGACAAATACATAAAATACTGAGAGGCTGGGCCTTAGTTGGCAGGGGGCGGGGAATGGGTGGTTATAGTTTTGCCAGGAAGATAAGAAAGGTTTACAGAGGATTAAAATGGAGACTGATCATATCAAAAGTCCCAAAAAGATCAGAGAAGAGCAAGATCAGCTCCAGATAAGAGAGATCAAGAAGGCTTCAAGGTAGGAGTGGAGATGGAAATATTTCTAGGAGTATTGATAACAGAGGCAAGACCCTTGAAAGAACAGCCACAGTGCAATTAAGTTGGAGTAAAATGTTAGGAACCTCCAAGAAATCTTAAGTCTTTGTGAGCCACAGTTTGAAAATTGCGGTGTAGAATCTGACCAGTCAAGGGCTGCCTTGGCCGTCTAAGAAATCTGAAATTTATCTTACTCATAATGGGAGAAACAAAGTTATTTCAGTATGAGAACTGGCTGATGAAGGTAGTTTTAAAAGATTATATAGAGTGGGAGCAAAATACAAAAAGAAATGAAGTTGGGGAAGGAGGTGAAATGGATACAGGCAATCTGATAATGGACAATTGTCCGGGTAAAGACACTGGAGGAGGACAAAAGCCACCTTGGGACAAAAAATAAATATTATTTTCCTTGATGAGAAAAATGCAACTTTTAGAAATGGTGGGCTATTTATCATCATGTGTACCCAACAGTTGTGCTTTCCATTTTTAATCTTCCATTAAAAACACTATTATCCTTGTTTCTTTTCCTTTTTTTTTTCCTTTGAGACAGGGTCTTGCTTTGTTGCCCGGGCCGAAGTGCAGTGGCTCAATCATGGCTCCCTGCAGCCTCGACCTCCCAGGTTTAAGGGACTGTCCCACCTTAGCCTCTCAGGTAGCTAGGACTACGGACATACTCACATGACCAGCTAATTTAAAACATTAAAAAAAAAAATTGTAGAGATGGGATCTCACTATGTTGCCCACACTGGTCTGGAATTCCTGGCCTCAAGCAATCCATTTCCTGCCTCAGCCTCCTCAGTGTGCTGGGACTACAGGCGTAAGCCGCAATGCCTGGCAAAATCAGTATTATCCTTACCTAAGAATTTAATGACATATTATCTTTGGACTGTTATTTCGAAGTCCCTTTGGAATATCTACAGATGATCAAAAAAATTTGAAATGTTTTCTGGTTTTTTATAAACTATTAGGTGGAAAAAACACTCAGTTTTCAAACTATCAATTACAGGATGAATTTCCAGAGTGCAGCTTTAAAACTTTCCCTTTTATCTTTTAACCCAAATAGCCTGTGTATACGTTTCAACACATTTTTTTCTACATCTTTTAATATTAACCTTAAGTAACGAATGACGGGGATGGAAGAAACTTGGTCCAGTTGAAAATAATTCATTACTTTTTTCCTATTTTGCAGAATGTCATTTTAAATAAGTGTTAGCCTGGAGAAGGTTTTTATTGTTTTCAACCACAGGCTTTATATTACCTTAAAAAAAAAAAACAAAAAAACTCTCAGCCGCAAGTTGGATGCTTCTGGCAGCAATACAAATCTAGCACCACCCAGGGAGGGAGTGTGTTTGCGTCTTCTCTCATTTCTGTCAGGATAGAGGAATGCTGGACATCCAGAGACAAGGGAGGCTGCAGTTCGCTGCTCCCCAGTCCCACACCTTGGGCCTCCCTTTGGAACACACAGGTAAGTACCTTGTGGTGCTGATTCAAGCAGTGTACTACTTCATTGCGAGCAAGCCATGAAAGTCAAGTGCACTGTACTGAAGGTGCATAATAGGTCTCGTCAACACCTTCAGGGAGCTCAACTTGGCCTGGCTTAGATCATAAGGTTCTTCATTCCCACCCAATACATTCCTGAAAAGATGCTTTTGTGTTTTATTGTTATTTGTCTCTTTGCATGTCACTTTGCAGCATGCTTTACTATAGGTATGCGAAATACTAAAACAGCCACTGAATGTTTGTTTGTTTGTTACAAATCCATGGCTAGTTGTTAATCTGTTATTCTTTCACATTCAGAAACTGTAAGGTCTTATAACAATCTTTGTTGCTGGACAAGGAAACATAAAGTTTAGTTTTCAATGTCAATATTTTAAAGTAACACAGATGAATAAAATGTTAAGACTTAACATTGGACAGTGAACTAAAAAACTATAGAGATAAAATTTTCCCATAATATGGCAGTAGTTTCTAAATATAAAACTCAATGTTATAAATTTGGGCTCTTAATGAATTTTTTATATCACAAATTCTGTTTCCACTTAGATGTCAGAAACTGAGCTGGAAAAGATAAAAGTAAGAACAGCTGAGCATTTTGAAAATGATAAAAATAACATTTCTTGGTTGAAAGAAGGTAAGTTTTCTTGCTCTTGATTTTCTATTGGTGTGAAAATTTTGCTTTTGTTTTTAAGCAAGAAATAGAATGGGAGAAGGAGGAAAAATGTCCTGGCAGTTCAAATAGTAGTACTTCTGATTTTCACTTTTTTTTCCCCAAATACACACATGGGCTAAGCGGTTGTTTGAAGATCTTTATTATTAAAATGCTTCTTATGGTCCCTGTGTTGCGGGAAACATAGATTACTTTGTTGGTAAGACTTAATATGCATTTTCTACTCAGATGTATATTACCTGTGAGGTCTTTGCAGTGCTGTGGGTTTTTCTCCTTTATAGCCAAGAAGACTAAATAATTTAAGGACAAGTATTTTTAAATAATAATCACAGCAAGGAATGCTTGCTATGGGAAAATATGTCTACAATTAGAATGACCATTCACTGCAATTAGAGAAGCCACCTTCCCAGGGGAGAATGCTGTCGGCCATGGCACTGCATGCGTAAAATCGTTGCTTGAAATACACCCACAAATCAATATGTTCTCCTATGATGAGTACAGATTTGTGCCCTTTTGAAAATACATCTAAACCTGTGATTATTTACTAGAAGGCATGGTTTTATAATTTTTTGATTTTATGATCACTTTTAATGTCTCATAAAGGAAACATTTGATATTTTATCTAAATAGTTATGCTGTGTCTTTTTCAGCATTTAATGACTTTATTAAATTGTAAAGAGACAATTCTTAAGTAGTTGACATTTTTAAAAATTGCTTTATAAGGTCATAGGAAACTCAAATATGCCAAGTAAATTAGACAATGTCAAAATAATGGTAATAATAATATTAATGTTGACAATGTTTATTGACATTTATTGACGATTTTGCTGATTCATCATGACAACCCTGTGAAGCAGCTATTATCCTTAATTTACCAATAAGAAAATAGAGCCTTAAAGAGTTCTAGTAACTTGCCTTAAATTACAAAATTAGGAAGTGCCAGAGCTGGATTCAATGCCAGGTTGTGTGATTCTACAGCATGTGAATTTAACCACCACTTCATTATATTCCAAAGGAAAAAATGTTTAAGTTACTTGTCAGAACATGATCTGTGCTCAAAAATGTTTTCCTGCAGTGCTGAAATCAACACCTCCAACTCCATCAAACCCTCATATCCACCCTTGTCCTTAATCTCACCCTATCCCCACCCTTATTTAAAAATACACTCATGGCCAAGTGCAGTGGCTCACAACTCCAGCACTTTGGGAGGCTGAGACTGGTGGATCACTTGAGGCCAGGGTTCGCGTCCAGCCTGGCCAACATGGTGAAGCTGTGTCTCTACTAACAATACAAAAATCAGTCTGATGTGGCGGCACATGCCTGTAGTCTCAGCTACTCAGGAAGCTGAGGCGGGAGAATCACTTGAACTCCGGAGGTGAAGACTGCAGTAAGCTGAGATTGCACCACTGCACTTCAGCCTGGGTGACAAAGCAAGACTCTGTCTCAACAATATAATAATAAATAAAATTTAGAAATGATAAAAATATACTTATTTAAAAGAAAAAAAGATAATTTTTTCTGCCCAATTGCCCAGCAACCGATTTTAATAGTAGGACATCATCTATTTAAGAGACTCTACTTCAGGACAAAAGTTGATACAGGCATAAAGTGTTCTCAGATTCATTTCTGTTAAAGGCTTGAAAATTCTCTAACTTCTTATTTGAAAAGTTCTTTTAAATAGAATCCTTTAAAAACCACGTGAAAGAAAAAAAATAGAGCATGCATCGAAGATCCCCTGTGTTTTTCTTATGAATCCCAAATCCATGAAGATAGATATGTTCTTCACCACTACTTATGGTGAAGTTCATATTATTTATTTTTACTGTAATTACTTCAGGCTACAGATGTCTCATACAGAAATAATAATGAAATTGATAGACCAATCAATTGTTTCCTGAAGAATTTTCTTTAAAAAAAGAATTGTGTCCATTAAGTACAACTTAGGTATTGAACTCTTGTAATCTATAAAATCTAATTTCCCAGTTGACCTGTTTTATCTCATTTGGACACTTCATTTAAGCTATACTCAAATTATGTTTACTATATTTCATAAAAGGAAATTGAGCCAGATGCTAGATGACAACATCTTAATTGGGAATTATCAGGATGAGTTAATTTTCCAACATAAATGTCCTTTTTTCTTTTTCAATGTTAAGAAAAAGTATATGGGTTGGCTTATTTTTTAAAAAGGCCAAGTGGTGCAGTAAAAAGAGCATGGCATTTGGAGTCAGGCAGGCATGGTTTTTAAATCGTAGCTCAGCCGTCTACTAGTTGTGTGATTGTGCCCTGTTACTTTACCTCCCTGATCCTCAGTTTCCTAGCTGGGGACCACAATACTTGCTTTATGAGATTATGAGGATGTGATTTCATTATTTCTCTCTTTTTTCCCCTCTTAAAGCATTATTCAGGATAATATAATTATATTTTTTGAGAGCTTAGTTCACAGTTTGAACAATCAATAATGCAACAACACTTTTTATAGTATTTATATAAATTTTTTCATTTAATCCCTACAACAAGGTGGTATGCAGTAGTACTGTCTCCATTTTACAAATTAAGGGATGTAGGCTTAGAAAGACGTTAGATCTTGCTCACATTTGCAGGCCTGTTAAGTGGCAAATTGAATCTCCAGCCTAGGTCTTTCAGGTCCAAATTTTGTTCTTTTCATTAAACCACTTTATTACAGTGACTTCCACAACAGTTATCAATCAGGATTTTAAATGTGTCAACCTCCACCCTCCCTCACTCCCCTTTAAAAAAATAATACAGATACTTTCAGTTGTTCAAAAAAATGTTTTTTTTTTCATTAATGACAAAGTGGTCACATCCCACATGACAGTGGCTCTGCTGCCTCCCTCTGGAACTCCAGCTGAATACTCCTCACTGTTAAAATAGAGTAATCACAGCAATGTCTTATTAAGGTTGGGGAAGCACTTCACTGGAGTCACTGACAAAAAGTGCTGAGTGCAGTGCTTGATTCCAGAGTGAACATGCAAGCAACAGGAGTTACCACCACCATCACCATTCTGAGCACTGCTATTTATTTCTAACTTCTCTCAACTTCAAACATTCATGCCATTTATCCAATTGATTTCAGCGTTGTTAACTGGAGTGACTAGAGACAAGGTATGAGTGTGGCAGAGAAAGATACAAAAAAGAAACACGCTCCTGCACTCGAGGACCTTATTATTCATTCATCTCATTCAATTGTCTTGCTTTTGCCAGGAAGGCAAAGAGACTCTTAATAATGCCTTTGACTCTCCCCCAGACGGGTGATGGGTCTATTCACATCAGTGGTGGTTTCAAAGAGCTATTATCAAAAATTAGAGTAAATTTTGCTTGAGACATACCACTGACAGACCCCCCAAAAAAGCACTCATTTAAAACCATGCTTGGAGAAGCCCTGTTTTAAGATAATCAGAGAAACAAGGCATGATTTAAAAATATACAGCATTGCTTGGCACAGTAACTCATGCCTATAATCCTAGCACGTTTGGAGGAGAAGATGAGTAGATCCCTTGAGCCCAGGAGTTTGAGACTAGCCTGGGCAACATGGTGAGGTATTGTCTCTATAAAAAAATAAAAACAGAAAATAAAATTAGGTAGGTGTAATGGCACGCCTCTATAGTCCCAGCTACTAGACAGGCTAAGGTGATAGATTGCTTGAGCCTAGGAGGCTGAAGCTGCAGTGAGCTATGATCACACCACTGCACTACAGACTAGGCAACAGAGCAAGACTCTGTCTCAAAAAAAATGAAATATATGCACCATGCAAGATGAGTTACATCACGCAAACTGTGGGCCAAGGTGTTCTAGGAATTCCAGTCTTGAAGGCAATCACGGTCTCTTTGCATAGGTGGAAAGAATGAGGTGATGCTGAGAGCAAAGGCATCAGAGGCTGGAAGATACCTATTTCTGCGCTAGGGAAATGGGCATATTAGCTAATTATTCATGAATGGAATAATGCAAAATGAAGTGAGAAAACAATTGAGTGCTGAGTGTAGGTTAAGTAGTGGACATTGGTTCTGTGTTGTCACTGCAGGTCTGAGGACAACAACCCAGAAATTGAAGGAAGGCTCATGTGATATGAGCCTGTAAATATGTAACTGGCGTGCAAAATGGGGTGGAGCTGGCAGAGGAAAGGTTAAAGGAAAGGGGTGGTAACGGCTAAGACAGACAGCTACAGTTAGCAGCCTGGAAGTGAGAAAAAATATGACCTGAATGAAAGTCATATCAAAGAGAAGGAGAAAATAGGCCCAAATGTGAAAAACTTTATGGAGGAAAAATTGTTATAACATAGAAATTGGGGGGAAAATTACAGGTGGAATAGGATGTCATGTAATACCCCATTAAGCCAAGGAGCATTCTAGGTAAGCATTTCAGTGCTTGTAGCTTATACCATTTGATACGGAAGAGAGACGTCAAGATGAAGGGATTGAAGCCCTTAAGTTGTTGCCATTTGCAGTTTAAAATCACAGCATTGCCAGCATTTGAACTGTGCACAATTTCTTATAGGTTCTTCAGATTTTTCAGGAAAAACTGGAAATCTGGGTTTCTTTGTGGAATCCCCTGATTGTTAAAGGTTAAGTAATAATAACTACAACAATAACAACACAACAACAACACAAAATACCAACAAAATACCTGGACAAATCCAACCAGGCTCTCAGGTCTATTTCAGCCCACAGACTGCCAATTTGCAACTTCTGTCCTAGGAGAGTGTATCTCTAAACGAAACCTAATATAATTTTCTGAAAACTGGTTTTTCATAAACATTGCTGCATTGGCACAGATTATCTCTGTATCTGTCTATCTTTCTACCTGTCTCTTTCTCTCTCTATATATAAATATATATACACATACATATTTATACATATTTACTTGTATGAGCAAAGTCAAACAAAGTCAATATGTATATATGTACACATATATGCATATACATACATATTTATACATATGAACAAAGTCAAGACACCAATAATATGACCTAAAAAATGTGAAGCTAAGAATATTGAAATAAATTTTTTGTCCTTCAGAAAACTAGCTACCTGTAATTGTTTTAGAGGAGCATTCTTTTCACAGTTGTCACCAATAGGGGAAAAACAAATCATTCCAAGTTCCAAGTGCTCCTTTAATGCACCAAAGGAGTAGTTTTGCAATCTTCTAACCAGATGTTGGCTTTGTCCAATTACTGTTAAATTGTGTTGTACCCAAATGGGCAAATCCATGATAGAGAAAAAAACGATAAAAAAAATAGGGGGTGAGAAATGGGCAATGAACAAGCTTTCCTCTCTCCTTCCATACATGCCAGGAAGGAAAGAGTGTGGAAGATGAGAGTTCTGTAGTTATTTTGAATTAAGTATAGCTTCTTATCTGTAAGCAGTCATATGATGACAGCAATCTTTGGTGATATAAAAACCATTATTTAGGTGCATTTTGGAGGAAACATGTCTGAACTTATTTAGTGTTGACATAGAAAATTTAAGTCACCAGTTTTGGAACGTTGAAGACACTGGTTATCACGGTTATCAGAAGTAATGAACATTAGAGACTAATAATCCAAAATACTAGAAAAGAGACTAGAGGACCAAAATATCCAGTTTCCAAAAATTCCCTTTTCAATATAATGCAAAATCTCAAAGCCTAATACGAAAATCTCATCTCATTCCTAAACTTTCATGTTTGTTTTCAAATGAGATGAAGAAAGTGAGACTCTTTCTCACATTTATCGACATTCATAAATTCACTGGCCTTCCCTTTAATTCTAAGTGAAGGCAACTTACTTCATTTGCTCAGATAATAATTTTGGATCATGAACATTAATATAATTCAGAAATATGCATTTTATTCAATTCAGCAACCATTTGATGTGGCTCCTCTTGAACTTGGAGAAAACGTGTGAGACAAAGAAACAAAGATGCCAAAAAAATGAAAATGTCACATTTCCTGCCCTCAAGGAACTCATGTACTTAAGTGCTTTATTATAATGACTAAATATTAATCCATGCTAATTCTCTCACTCAGATAACTCTCATTTCTAAAAGGGACATTTTTTTGTGTCTAGCTTAAAAATTAAGCCACACTAATGCCTAAATTGTTAATTTCCACAAATAGCATATCTTGAGACTGTTTTTACTATGTAAACACAGGAAATGGAATCATTAGCTCTTATTCCTGTAGTTTTCATTAAGTCGTTCAAGTGTGTTACCTAATAACCAAAATTGGGATGAAGAAAAGGTAACAGCCAAACAGAATGTTGTTTTGTTTTTAAGCATGGCCGACAGAGAAAATTAGATGTGAAAATAAAGGCTCAGGCCTGTAATTCTAGCACTTTGGGAAGCTGAGGCAGATGGATCACTCGAGGTCAGGAGTTTGAGACCAACCTGGCCAACATGGTGAAACTCCACCTCTACTAAAAATACAAAAATTTAGTGGGGCATGGTGGCACATGCCTGTAATTTCAGCTACTCGGGAGTCTGAGGCAAGAGAGTCTCTGAAACCCAGAAGGCGGAGGTTGCAGTGAGCCAGGATTGTACCAATGCACTCCAACCTGGGTGACAGAGTAAGATTCCATCTCAGAAAAATAAAATAAAATAGAACTATCAAAGGGCGGCACATTACTTTCAAAATTCGGCATTAGTAAAAGGGAGCTTTATCAGTTTTTGAGAGGAAAAAAACATACATTCAGATCACCATTTCTGGAATAAATTATTTCTACTTAATTTTTTATTCCTCCTATTCCACTCCTTAAGACTCCAAGTCCCAAGGAAAAGAGCTCAATTACTTTGGCCATGAGTCTAACTCCGGGGTTGGCAAGCCAAGAAAACTTGACTGACAGCACCATATGGCTACACACAATGAGAGGTGGATGCTTCTTCAGAGGAAATTAAAGGCTCGAGCATCAGAATAAAGGGAGAATAGTTGCTGTGTGGCCCCAACATAATGTCTTCTCTAAGAGCCAGTAGCAATGACCCATATGTTTCTCCACAAGGAATAATATTTTCTTAAGAACCTGATGTGTTCTGTTGATGAAGCACTGAACATTTCAGGAAGGAGAGTACTTACTTTAAATGTATTGGCCTTCTACTGAAGTTCAAATGTCAAAATCATTTTGATTCTCTGATAACTTTAATTTATATTTAGAAAGTTCAGTAAAAGATGAGATCTTCTGTGTTCTCATAGGCCAACAAATTAAATTCCAGTGTCACATCCTACTGCTGGTGGTTAAAATTTCTTTCCAACTAAGCCTATAAAGTAGTAAGTTCATTTCATATAAAATGATGATGTTGATCCCAATGGAATGGAAGGCCTACAAGATGCCATGTCAGCCTTCAGACTATGACCAGATGAATTAATCAGTGCAAAGTCCCGATAAGTTGTTAAATAGGAGATTTAAAGACTCTCGTTCAATGATGATAGGGCAGTACATCAAATCCAGAATGATCTTAGCTCACCATTATTAATTGCAGTTTTATGAACTAGGAGTGAAGCAATCTGTAGAGACCAGGAACCAATCCCTCCTGTCTCAATAGGAAAAAGAAAATTGTAGATAACTAGAAATTTTGAAAAAGTTACACCCTTCAATAGAGATTTTCAGTAGAATCATTCATTTTCCTATATGTCACAACAGCTGTTGATGTGACACACTTAATCAACATTAGTAAAAAGAGCAATCTTATATTGAGAGGAAAAAAGTCTCATGTTCTATGCCTCAGGAATAAGGACATTCTATTTCTTGTAAATTCTACAAAGAGATACTTTACTTTTATATGATTATGGCCCATTTCTTTCAGCTTAGGAACAGCATTTAGAGGGAATATACTTGCTAATAAAATGCACCTACACTAGGTGTTCACCAGACCATTAGTAAAAAAAAGAAAAAAAAGGAATGTGAATAGAGCAAATGAAGACATCACTCTACAGGCATAAATCATTTCAACCATTTTTAGCCATTATTTAAGCCTGTCGAGAAGTAAATGTGCAGCAAATATGAAAAGCAAGGGCAATGACAGTAGTTTTGCCAGTGTATAACTTCAAGAAAAAGTAGAGAGGACAACTCATAGAAGCGTAGTATTAAGTAAGACATCAGGCAATTCTTCTTGAGCTAAATTTCCACACCAATATGGATCTGCAATGAAATAGCTACCCTGCAGAAGGTAAAAAAAAGTGCTTCATGATTTCTAATCTCAAACAACAGACAACAGGAGAAGAAAATCTGCATTTTTAACTCCTCTTTCATGTATCAGATATATTTTATTTTTTCTATTTAGAAAATTCAACATTATAGATAGAAAATTAAATTTCCCCTAGAGTTTCCAAAAGATAGATGCTAATATTTATATTCAATATATTGAATACAAATTCCATAAAAATATGAAAAGTTTATATAAATAAATCTTGAGAATTAAGAATGTATCAAAAGTCTATATTCAGGCCACAAATTAAGAAAAGATTCCATACTTCACATGTGTCTTAAAACTAATTTATTAGACCAATATGTACAAATGCAGATTGATAAACCATTCTTACTGTAAAAAAAGCATTTGTTTTGCAAAATAATGTAAAATTAATTAAACCAAATCAACAAATATTTTTATTTCCTGCAAGACACTGACTTACACAAGGAATACATAATGATTGCCATGCCCAGTCAAGGAACTTATCATTGAGTTGGGAACATAAAATATCAGCAACACATCCTGTTTACCATAGGATTCAGAAAAGCACAAGCTCTTCAGCTGTATTTGAAATATAATAGAACACGCAGAAACAATTTGGATGGAGTTTTGCAGTATGAAATCTCATACGCACCAAATCATATGAATATACCCAATTCCTTAGATGTAGATTTACCTTAAAATTAAGAGTGTTTTGGCCTGTTTTGTTTTTAAGGGACTCCGTGGGTTTGGGCTAAAACAACTATGCTGAAGAGTCGCTTGAAACAACAGAATTAATTTTAAAATATTAACTTAAATTTTTTACAGCTGTGTCTCAGAAGAAAAGACCTTTTGTGTAAAAAATCTTTATCACTCAGCCTTTTTTCTTAAAGAAAGGAAAATAACTAATATCTTCTTTTTAAATGAGGAAAAACTATAACATAAAGAGATGGAAGTACTTAATAGATAGTAATGAGTTCACTTTTCCAAAGGAAATTTCTAGATGAATCATTTATTTAGTAGCAAAAGGAGAGCAGAAAATTGCACTAAGGGGTTTTTGACTTTTTAAAAATAGCAACGTAACTTGGAGACATAGTGCGTTTACAGGCCATGAATATATTGGAGTATCCGAATTCAGTACATACTGTAGGCCAACATCCATTAATTAAAAAGCAACTCACCGGCCTCTGAACTCTAGGTCAAATAACCAAGTATGGGTTTTGTAATATAACTTGTTGTATGATAGAAGAAGGTATATTTTGCTTCCGTTTTACTTAAGAAATACCAGTCTCATCTTGGATTCCCCTAGATACAACTGGGAGAAATAACTAGCTCTTTTTTTTGGGGGGGGGGACGGGGTTTCGCTCTTGTTACCCAGCCTGGAGTGCAATGGCGTGATCCCGGCTCACCGCAACCTCCGCCTCCTGGGTTCAGGCAATTCTCCTGCCTCAGCCTCCTGAGTAGCTGGGATTACAGGCACGCACCACCATGCCCAGCTAATTTTTGGTATTTTTTTTAGTAGAGATGGGGGTTCTTATTATTTTAGAATTGAAGTAATAATGCTAATTAGGAATCAAATTTAATTTTTGAAAACACTCAACAGGGAAAAGTAACATGGTTAAAGGGATATATATATATATACATAAAACTACGTTGCTGGGAACAATACACATACTTAACTCTATCTGTCTCTATGGCCTTCTAATAACACATTTATTGAATATCTTCTATTTGTAGATAACATGGTAGTTTCTATGAGAGAATCAAACACAAATAACACTCTATGTGCTTATAATCAATGTCTGTATAATGCTGTAAGAGAAGGTGGTAGGTAAGGAAAGTTTACCTCCGTAAGTCAATAGATTTAAATAAAGGAGAAATGTTAAGTATTCAATTGTTGTTTACTCAAGGACAGGGGCGTGTAGGCTTGTTTACCTCTATATTTGAGGTATCATAGCCCCTGAGGTGAAGCAGATGCTCAAAAATGACATGAATAAATGGAAGGATAAATTTCAAAGAAGATATGAGATTCAGAGGTAGGAAACAGCACATCTAGAATTCAGAAAAAATTGGGAATTTAGCTGGACTATAAATCATGAGTAGCGTTTCAATAGGCAGTAACAATACAAACTGATAGAATATGATAGCTTAACGTGTGGAGGCAGAAAAGTCTGGGGTATCTTCAGAGAACTATAGCTATGTTTGACTGGAGAAGGAGCATGTGTGGGAGTGTAAAATAAATCTTAGCTATATTATGAAGGGCTTTTAACACTAGGATGAAGAGCGTAAACTGAAATTTATTAGACAAAGGAAAGCCATAAGATATATGTGAAGTTGAGTTCAGGAAGGCAGAGAGGACCTAAAGATAACTGAATCAGCTTTGTGTTTTAGAAAAGATTTGTGATTTGAGGATATTATAAAGATGGGTTGGAAGGGTAGAGACAGAAACCAAAGTGACTAGTTAGAAGCTTGTTGTATCCGCAAATGAGAAGGCATGATTTCTGAATTTGAGATATGGGTTTGAGGGCAATTAAAACAAAGGGCTGGAACCCAAGAGAATGCTGACCCCAATGAGCCTTGACCGCGGACTGGATATTAAGGGATCCGAGGGACAGGAGTTGTCAGAGATTATAGAAACCTCTGGATTCAATGAGAATTTTTAATATGTGTCTCTGTGGGTATTTGCTTGAGTGTGGCTTTAGGTAAGTTATCTATTTTTTAGAAAAATTGGAAAATGAAAGCTGCAAAAATTACTCTGAATCCCAACACCCATAGACAGTCACTGTACATCTTATATGCTTTATATATGTGTATGTGTGTGTATACAAACACACACAAATTTATAATTTTAAAAACATATGGTTATGCAATATTTTAATAGCATGTTTTGATGATTCATGAATTAATGTGAACACCTTTCTAGAGCAATAAACATAGATTTACTGCATCATTTCAATGGCTATACATAATGTATTCTATGAAGTAACAAAATATATGTAACCAATTACTCAATTTTGGATATTCAGGCTGTTTCAAGTTTTTTGCTTTTAACTCTCAAAGGAATTCATTACAATGTGTTTTGGTATTTCCTTATAATCTGGCTAACCCAAAGCACCCCATGAGATCCTCACACCTTACTTTTAGCCTTTGAATGACACTTTACAATCTATTGCACATCAGTGCCTCAACTTAGTTACATAAAGTATATGTGCAAAACGTTTACAAATGAGGAAAATAAAGGTCAGAGAAGTTTAAATAATTGGGTTCAAAGTCACCCGGGTAGTAGACAACAGGACCAGGTCCCAAGCCAGATATTCTCATCCTAAATCCAGTACATCTTCCATCATAGACTTTGCTTTGCAATATTGAAGATGGCTAACCAAGAGCCCTCATTTGCACTCATTTCAGCAACTAAAATTAAAGGAGACTGGAAAAGTTTGGGGAAGTCCATATAGCTGGGGTATTTTTAAGCCTATTACTCATTCAGTTGGATTCCCTAAACATGTGGCCTCAGCACGGTCATGGTGATTTTAATGAGAAAGAGGACTCAGTTATGAAATTAGACAAAGATTCAGAAGCCAGCTTACCTGTAGATCACATTGATTAAATAGTTCAAAATGAATTACAACTTAGTAATATTGCTGCATTCACATTTACGAGATAAAAGTTGGAGTTCAGCTCCCATAATATCTAGTCATTTAAGACACAAAAGAATTATAATGATTAATCATTTTAATATCTTCCCATTGATGTTGGCTAACTAAACAAAAACATGGCAGATGGAGAAGAGAAGTGAAAATCTTATTTTGCTTGCTTATCTTTGTGAAGCAAGCACTTGAAAATAAAACATATCACATCAAAGTGTGGGGAAAAATAACTCCAGTGGCAGAATCAACTATGATCAGATTAAAAAACAGCAATATATTTTTGCATGGCTAATAACCAGATCAAAACCCTGCAAATCTAAGGATATATCAATGCCAAATCTAACTTTAATTTTCAAATATCCTTATCTGGTCAAACCATCTTTCCAACAATAAAATTATAATGTACACAGCCTGTTTTTTCATATTCAGCAAATAACATCCGATTGTCAACCTCAGATGTGACCCTGATTTTCCTTGTTATATTTAGACTTTTTAAAAATTTGTACCCTAAATCTTTAAGAAGAATTAGCAAAGAATAAGAGATAACTCCGTAAAAACTTTCAACCATAAACAAACATAACATTTTTCAGATAGCCTTTATGCATCAACTGTACTTTTCAGTCATGAATTAAATTAAATTGTACTTTGGTGGTCAGAAGCCTGTGAGTTTATGTTAACACTTTTTAGTTTAAGTTTTTTCTTTAGATAATCAAATGATACTTTGCAAATTACCTGACTTCTTAACACATACCCTACGAAAGGAAAAAAATCATAATAGCCAAATGCTTAAGGAAGGAAATATTTTAACTCCTTGTTTTACATAGGGAGGAAACGAAGTCAAATATTTTTCCATCCTTGAAGAAAGAATTTAATGCATTTCAAAGAATTGTGATAACACAAATATACATACTACTCCACAGGGCACCCAGACATATGCAATAATAATCCTTTATATTTCGGTCTAACAAACTGAAACTACAGAGATTATACAAATTTGTCACTAATAATCAGAGAAACTAAATAAACAACATGAGGGTTAAGTAGAAGCATAGTCTAATTACAGCCTTGAGTGGCTCAAATATCTAAACTCCTAATTTCCACCAAGATATCCAGTTCTTTTTGTGGTGTAGAGCAAGCATCTCACAATGTCTATCTATTTGAACTTTCCCTAGCTTATTTAAGTAAACAGGTAGGCTTTTTGGTTCTTTTGCTTTATTTTTATAAGGACTCATTTTACAATAACTATTTACCAAGAGCTAGGCAAAATAATTTGTACATTTATTTAAATCATCCAATATTAAATTTGGCAAGCAGAGTACTGTGCATAAACATAATTTTTTAAGCAAGCAAGATTCAGAGGGAAATAGGTGTTTATCATTTCAAAAAAGCATTTTGATAAGGAATAATATATTCCTTAAATCATCAATCAGCACATGTTGGTTCAGCCACTGTATGTGTGTGGGGTGCTTGGGGGGTGTGGAGGGTATTAGATCAGATATTGGCAAAAAACTAGACCAGAGAGGCAAATCACATGGGGTTTATTAGCCATGTGAAAATTTACCCTAGGGGCAATGGGAAAACATTAAATGGCACTAAACACAGAGAGGCCATTATTAGATATGCCTTTTAAAAAGAACACTCTGGCTGCACTGTGAGCTGAAGAGTAGAAAAAGCAGATTGGTGGAAAGCTGGTAGACAGGCTTACAGTAGCCCAAGCAGGAGTTAAATGAATGACATTGTAAATGAGAAAAAGAGAAATTTTAAGAACTTGTTGAAAGTTAGAATTGTGAAGACTTCCTGGTAATTGGTTGTGGGAACAGAGGAAAAGGAAACATGAAGGATGAGGTCCAAGTTGCTGGGTAAATGATTATGCTTTTTATTCCACTGGAAACATGGGGAGAAATGTAGGGTAGACTCCACCTGATGTGAATTAAGGAACTAAATAATTTTTTTAGAAAATGTTTTCTTATTTGGAAAATTATGTTAAGGAATGCCATGGTGTGAGAGGTGGTGGATTCTAGAAACTAGGGTCCAGTGTTTCTTGAACTTTGGTTATCTAAAATTAGGTCAATTTTCTTGTAGGCTCTGGAAGCCATAGTTAATACTAAGAAAGTATCATGTTAAGAGTTTGGTTCAGTCTCTTACTTAGGGGGACAATAAACTGATTGGAAAGGGAAACAAAACATAGTATTTAAATTAAATGTCACTGCATCTCATGTTTCAAACTAAAACTTATTTGGGGGCTCATGGGAAAACAATGTCTATGGTTAGTGATACAGTAAAAGACTCAATCATTTTATTTTTGCCTTATTACAAAGTAAATAAAATGTACTGATAAAAAAGGCTTTCACCCTTTCCCTACCACTAACACTGCTGCTGCTTTCAATTAAATGTAAGATATAAAACAGATTCAGAATCCTGTTGATGTCTTTAACAAGTTAAAACATCTTAGCCACAGTTTACAAAAAAAGCAGTAAGGTTTGCAAGTCAGGGTTGGTTCTATTTTTACACATAATTTAGCTTTATTGTCTTCATGAAGGAATATAATAAGCAAGTATGGGAAACAAGGCAAAGATCAAGTGGGAGGCATATTTCCATTAAGCCACATTCAGTTTCATAAAAAATAAGGTATTATATTGATACCAAGATGCAACATCTTTGCCTAAGACATTCAATCAGAATCAAAAGATGTCATGGATCAAAAGATACAACATTTTAAAATATTTGCATTTTAATATTTGTATATTTATTTGTTTATTATTATTTTTTCGAGACAGGTTCTCACTCTGTCACCCAAGCTGGAGGGCAATGGCACAATCACAGCCCATCGCAGCCTCAATCTCTTGGGCTCAAGCCTCCCAAATACTTAGAACTAGGACTACAGGTGCACACCACCAAGCCTGGCTAATTTTTAACTTCTTTGTAGAGATGGAGTCTCGCCACATTTCCTAGGCTGCTCTTGAACTCCTGACATCAAGTTATTTTATTACTCGGCCTCCCAAAGTGCTAGGATTACAGTAATAAGTCACCATGCCTGGGCTTTTATTATGGTAAGCCATTGGGAATAATGCAGTCAAAGGTTTGAGTCTTGGAATCACACATAC
This sequence comes from Cebus imitator, assembly GCF_001604975.1. Lineage (NCBI taxonomy): Eukaryota > Metazoa > Chordata > Mammalia > Primates > Cebidae > Cebus > Cebus imitator. The sequence continues at coordinate 3,943,155 of NW_016107462.1, read as the reverse complement.
CTATATTTGAAATCTGGATCTACTACTCATTAGATATTGATCTTGGTCAATTGCTTAATATTACTGAAACTCAGTTTCCAAAGCTATAAATAAAAAATCATAATGGATACTATGGTTGCCTCCCCATTATCCATTCTTCCATTCTTCTTAAGAAACCTCAACTTTGTTCAGGAATCCACATATCTCAGGACAGCTATGCATTTCCAGGTGGACTCCATCACCAATCTCAGAAGGTGGAAGAATTCTGACTGGTTTAACCCAATAATGGTGGTCACACTACCCTTGCCAATGATCATTTTAGGCAACAGATCATTGATGTTTTAGGCAATGAATAATTCTGGACAACGAGACATGAGAGCCCATCTGCTAGTAAAGGTTTGCTAGTAAAGGGGCTTCTAGTAAGGGTTTTGGGGGTTTTTGTTTGTTTGCTTGGGGAGAGGTGAGTTGGTTGTTTTACTTTACTTTATTTTTGGATCATTGTCTCCTCTAAGATGGTTCACAAGAAAAGATAGTCTCGTATTTTGGATACTATCAAGTTGCTATGGAATGCTTGAAACTTGGGGAACCACCTAATAATCATAAGAGAAGCCAGACTGAGCAAGCCACATGACTAACCTAAAATGACTTGGAAAAAAGAACCTGGATTCTTAAAAGTGTTGTTGTGCCATTGATTTAATCAATCCTGGAGCCGCTCTACCTTTAAAATTGATATGTGAGCCATAAATTACTTTGTTTTTTAAGCCAGTTTGAGTAGAAATTTTCTGTTATTTGCAGCTGAAAGCATGCTAAGTGACCTGGCTACCTTGCAGAATGAACAATAATGAATGAAGATCACTTCACACCCAATAATGACTACTATTACTATTTTACCTTTTTTTCTCAGCCATTTTTGGGATCTCTTTCTCCTTTTTTCTTACTTTTTTGAAACTATCAGGGAATATATGGTTTCTTATTCCTTCCTATATTCTCCTACATACCTACAGCAGTGTCTGTCAGCAGTGAATGCTTATAAATATGTGTTAAATTGAAACAGAATAGAATCTAAGTATCATCTCTTCTTGTACTACAAGGTCTATTCACAACGTAGGGTGAAGAGGTTTCACTAGCAAAAAAAAGAAAATATTTTATAAAGAACAGTATTTTAAAAAATCAATTTAATTAATGTAATTTTTAATTAATCTAAAGGATGTTTTTCATTCTACAGAAAACTGTAAATTTCTATACACTAGTTTTTAAATGCTAGGGCAATATTATTTTGAACAACTGACATTTCTAAAACACTGAGAAAAGGAAACTTAGATGAGACAACTTAAAACATGCCAATGTCTTTATAAAACCAAGCGTTATCCTTAATAAAAATGGATGAATATTAAAAATGCACCCAGCTGTTGCCCAAAGTACACTCATACTCCTAAGTGATAGCTTGGGCTTCTGCTTGTATGCTCCCTCCATCACCTGATAACTTTGCTCTTTTATTTCTGGCTCCAAGAGGCTTTTTGGGCTTCAACATGTGACATAAGCATAAACAAAGTGATGAAATTGAAAGTGGTACAGTTGATTCTACCAATTAATAAATGTAACCAGGCTCCTAACGTCTTTATTTTCCTTTCAGTAAGGTTCAGATACTCATTGTTATTTCTTTTCTTAAGACTATCCAGAGGAATATTAATGTAATTTTTCAAATCCTGTTAGTTCTAGTGAAATAGAATGTTTTTCTGGAAAGAGAAAATGGGAAGGAAGGGAACGGACCTACAGAAACTGTCTTATTTGGTGACAAAAACCAAGCTAACACCATCTTATATCACTGTAGCACCCAACTAAAGCACAGATGTTTTGTTTTAACAACCTCTAACTAAAATTTAGAATTTCCTTCAATCAGAAATACAGGCAGCATCACAATAGTAGGAACGGCATCATCTGGGATTTTGTCACTAATAAAAATCAAAGATATTTTCATATCAATTTCACGTCTGTTGTTAATGATATTACAAAGTATCCTTGACTGTCATCCCCAAATTAGTCATTCAACTTCTGGGCCTTAATTAATGTATTGATAAGGGCTCACATATACAACTATGTTACAGTTTTCAAATGTATTTTGATAATTGTATGTAATTGTTTTTCTTTGTAATACTATATACTTTATTTTATGCATTTAAGAATATTATCATAAAAGGAGTCTGTAGGCTTCACCAGACTTATAAAACAAAAAGTATCAAGAAATTGAACTGAAGGGAGCTGAATACTTCCAGAAATCTAAAAAGCTGGAGGAAGAGCAGCAGTTTGTGAACACTAAATTTTCTTTCTTCTCATCATGTAATATGCTACTTATTTTTTTTGTTTGTTTCAAACCACGGAAATCAAAGTACTGCATTGTACTGCCTACAAATAGCTCTTATTTCTTTGGAAAAGATAAAATATTTAAATCGTTAGTAATTAATTGTATGTATGTTTTTCTTGGTTGATAATTTTGAATCAGAAATATACTAAGGCTATTACTGAAACAATTCATTATATAGGAGTTCCATCAAGGTGATTCTACTTTCAAAGGACAATTTTTGAACAAAACTATAATTTTCACACAATTTCCTTGTGTAGCCATGAAAAGTAAATAATTCTTTTCTTTTTCTGCAAATCGTGTGTGTGTGTGCATGTGTGTGTGATCAAAGATATAGTTTTAAGTATGTGTACTTCATAAAAAAGAAAGCATTTGAAAATGACTTGTTTTTATCAATAATTAGGGAGTTGAAACTGTTATATTTTATAGAGAAAAGCTCATTCCAAAGCAAGATACATAAAAAATAGTTTGGCATAAAAAATAATTATAAGTTTATAAACTTTCCTTTTGTAATGTCTCTCAAACCAAAGCAGTCAGATCCACATGGCTTGAATTCAAGCTTCATTCAACTTTGCCAGTATTACTAGTGGTATCATGCTTAACAATATTAAGTAACAATAATTGAGTTTACTGTGTGTCAGGTGTAGTGATTTTAGCTGAAGATATCAAGACCAACAAGATATGTACAGTAATGGCTCTCAGAGGCTCCATTCTAATAGATAGATATATATTATAAATAATCAAATAAATATAATATGATCAATTAGTAAAAATCACAAGATGTATTACCTAATCAGTTAATCTGTACAACAACTCTATGAGGTATTATTATCTCCAATTCATAAAAGGAAGCTTGAATTCAGGGACAGAGAAATTTGCCCAGTTCCCCACTACTATAAGGAGGATGTAGAGCTACCAGTGTAACAGAAGAGAGTGAAATACACAAACTATTCATAAAGCAATAGCTTTATACAATGATCATGTTTATCTTCTTGAAGAAAGAGACTATTTATTCAGCTCTGAAACCATCGTGTCTTTTATATGATAAATAATGCTTAACGAATGAATGAATCTGAGAAATAAAGCAGAACCATTGTAAAATGTTGGATACAATTTAAGTAAGAGGCAAAGGATGAGAAAACAGAAAATATTAGACTCCTACATTCTTCCAGGAAGCCAAAGATAAGATCACCAGACAGCACATCTTGGAAGAAGAGGATTAAAAACACAATGTATTATTCAAAATTTAGTGAGCATCTATTACTTGAGGGGAAAAGACATGTCGTCTTGAGCTGTCTGTTTCTAATCTGTTGTCAGTGACTCCCAGGAGTTCTGTGTTGGAGAGGATTCTGGGTGTGGAAAAAACTAGCAAATCTGTCATGAGTGAAGCCACAGGGGAAAGTGACAGCCAAGGGTTTGTCATTTGTGGATCTGATGTTCCCAGCATTGTGCTAAGTATTAATATATTGTCCCTTCTCCCGAGATCTCAGAATGTGGTGAGAGATAAGGCCAAATAAACAGAAAAAGTATGGTACAATACAATGTAAGAAATAGAAGAACAGAGCTATAAACAAAATGTTAGGTCTGTCTGGAGAAGGTAGTTAAGAGTTCCACTTAGATAAATTAGTAATACAATTTATTAGTAATAATCATAACAATAACAGTATACGTATAACGCTGTCCTAAGGAATTATGTGTATGCATTCACTGAATTGTCTCAAAAAGTGATATGAGTTGGCTGTTATTATTATTTCCATTTCACAGATGAGAAAATAGAGTCCTAAATAATGTAACTTGTCTGAGGTCAATACTTGGTAAATGGAGGAGGTGATTTCAAACCTCAGACAATTGGGTTCCAGGACCCTAAATATGCAAATATGTGAAAAATACTTTTTATGATAAAACTGCTTTTAATGATATTCCTTTCCTTGGTAAAAAATAAAAATAAAAATAAGTAATTTGGAACTGCAGTGATTTAAGTTTAACCCACGTAACATTGTCAATGAAACTTCAAAAGCACATGAATCAGCTACACCAATTCCATATATTCTTTTTCTGTTTAACTTTTATTTTAAGTTCAGGGATACATGTGCAGGTTTGTTACAGAGGCAAACTTGTGTCATGGAGGTTTGTTGTACAGAGGATTTCATGACCCACGTTTTAAGACTAGTATCCATTAGTTATCTTCCCTGATCCTCTGTCTCCTCGTACCTCCACTCTCCAATAGACCCCAGTGTGTGTTGTTCCCCTTCCTGAGTCCATGTGTTCTAATTGTTTAGCTCCCACTTGCAAGTGAGAACATGTGGTGTTTGGTTTTCTGTTCCTGCATTACTTTTCTAAGGATGATGGCCTCTGGCTCCATCCAGTCCCTGCAAAGGGCATGATCTCATTCTTTTTTATGGCTGCATAGTATTCCATGGTGTATATGTACCACATTTTCTTTATCCATCTATCATTGATGGGCATTTAGGTTGATTCCTTGTCTTTGCTATTGTGAAAAATGGGTACCAAACTCTTGTCATTCTTCTAAGTCAGAGGTTCTCTTTTTGTTTTTGCTTTTGTTTTTAGAAAGTTAATAGAGTCTTGCTGGAAACATATGAAAAGTCAAATACAAACTTTATTAGTTTACAATTTGGAACTAGGCTAACTTCACTCTATAAAACTGTAGAGCAGGTTATGGAAATAAATTATAGGGATTAGCAAGTACATGTATCCTGGCCTTGTCCAAATTACTATTAACACATTTCTTGGTAGTTAATGTTCATTAAGTCTCTCTAATTATATAAAACCTATAAATAAAATACACCATAACCCTTGCTTTCATGTAACTTTAACTAGAATGAGGTAACAGTTTTAAAAGTTGCATTCATGAAAACCAGTCCAACGGAGCTTTAAAAACAAGTTCATTCCAGGTTTTTATAAAGCCAATAGTCAATACTTCTCTGCCACCCAAAGGCATGGAAACTCCTTCTATATAACAGTGGGGTGGTGGGAAAACTAGAAATGAGAGATCAGAAGTAAAGCAGAGTTAGTATTCTTAAGATTATTAATAGCACATATATTAATTACTTGATTCTTGACATTTTACACATTCTTTTAAAAATACATTATGTACTCACCATCCAGATTTAACAGATGTTAACATTTGGTCATATTTGCCTTCTTCTTTTTTCTCTCTCTCTCTCTTTTTTTTTCTTTAACAAAAAAATAAGCATTACATACCCTTTATTCTCTGTTACTCTGTGTGAAATCAGGATTCTAACTTGAAACCCTTTGAAATACAGATGTCCAAACCCAAAATGTTATTATAATAATACCTCCAAAAGCCTGATCTCAGTATGAATCCCTTTATTGTGCCCAAGAACCAGGTAGGTGGTGGACACACCAAGCTTATTGTATAGATGAGGTAACAGAGGCTAGGGAAGGCTGACATGTGTGATTTGAACCCAGCTTGGTCTAGTTCTGAGACTGACCTCCTCAAAGTAATGTGATGCTGCTGTATGTGGGATTCAAACCCTCTCTTCAAGGCCCTTGCTCTTTGAACCAGTCTACAGTATCCAGGAAGAATGACAGTATTCATCAGCCTGAATAGTAACCATCCAGTCTCAGGTTCTGCAATGTCCATACCCTATTCATTCAGCCACTATTGGGCAGTTAATATCTGCCAGGTACAGTGCATTGAAAACACAGACCAACCAAAAAGCAATGAATCAGAGGACTGCCTGAGTTTACAAGGCTCCCAGAAATCTATTTCAGTGTCTTCATTCCTGATGAAGCTGGAATTCACAGGCATCTCCTGCCACAGGACTGCTTTTGCTCCCAACCACCTAGCGCTTCTGTTGATGCCAAGATAAATGCATCTTAGTGCTTTATTATTAATATATCCAGAATCTACTGGTGGAGAGAATCATACTGAGGTTCCTGGGTCACTAGCTGCAAGTCTTGATGATTGAGACACAGTCAACTGTTTTTTTCAGTCTCCTACTCCATTTTTTTCTTATTCCAAGTGACAGGCCTGTCTGGACAGCCAATGGTTATAAGACTCATCTTTTATTCTACCTTTTTCTATTTGATTCTGGAGAGGGAATGTTGGTAGATCCATGAGTTCTACAAATATTTACAACACCACTCTTTTGTAGGCACTACTCTGTACATCCTCTAAAAGAAATAAACAAAATAGTCATAGATATTCATATTTTAGTGAGGAACGGTAGGCAATAAGTAAACTAGTAAATGTGTAGTATGTCTGGTAACAAATAAGCAGGAAGGGCATAAATAGGGTAGTTAAGGAAGGACTCTTTAATTAGACAGCATATAGGCAGAACCAGAATAAGCTGAGGGTAAGAACCATGCTTAGATCTAGAAGGAAAGTATTGACAGCATAGAAAATAGCAAATGCAAAGTCCCTGATTCTGGAGAATGCTTGACGTGTTCAAAGCCAACAAAATAGAATGAGCCAGGCTGAGTGATAAGAGCTAAGGCCAGAGGCTCAGGACCCAATCATAGCAGGCCTTGCAGATCATGATATGACTTTAAATTTCAATTTGAGAGATAGAGAAAATCACTAGCTTCTGTAAGTAACATCATCTGATTTACAAAATTTAAGTGGTAGGATTAACACAGTAGCATTTGGGGATTTGATAGGGGAGCACAAAAGATTCCTTGTGGTGGGTGTATCTTCTTAAGTGGTGTGTGTTACTGATACAGTAGGGGTTCATTCTAGATCCCATTGCTTACTGCACAGAAAGCCAATCCCTGAGACAGAAAATACTGCCAGGAAAGAAAGCTCTTTTGGTTGCTGCAGCTCAGAAGATGGGAGCAATTTATTTGGTAACAGATTTTGGTTTCCTGACCCATTTCCCCAGCTGAAACACCAAACCTTCTTCCCTTGCAGTGCTTGTTGTCTCAGTGATTGGCTTTCTGTGCAGCAAGCAAAGGGACCTAGACTGAACCCCTGGTGTTCTGGTAACATGTCTGCCCAGGTGGGCTTCCATCCTAAGCCAGGACTGGCCTTGTGCAGTACACAGGGTGTTACTGTACAGTCAAAAACTACCCAAGATGCTTTTTTAAACTGAAGATTTCATGGGCCCCACTCAAGGTATGATGAACTAGAATTTCTGTGGCTGAGACTAAAGAACTCACATTGTAAACAAGGTGCACTAGTGATTCATATGTGCAAGAATTTTGAACTACTGGAACAGGGAAAGCTTTGCAGAGAATGGGATTCTCTAACTGACTTCCAAAGACAAGAAGGAGTTTACCTGAGGTGGAGCAAAAAAGCATTGATGGTGAGGATTCCTCAGGGAGAAGAATCATCATGGATAAATACCAGGAAATATTAAATATCAAACATTTAGATTCCTGTGTATAATTTGACATAACTGGAGCAATTTGTTCGTTGTTTTGAGATTTTACCCTGTGCTAGACACTTACACGATCTCATTTCATCACCTCCATTACTATTAAAGGGACTTTAAGGAAAATATAGGTCAGGGAACCAAAACAACTAAGTGGGCTTTTCAACATTACTAGCCTAGAAAATGGTAAAGACATATAAAACAGGGTGTAATTATGAAGCTTATGGTCTTACCCATTAGACAGTGGGTAGTCAAATAATGAAGTTTGAGAGAGAATGAATTCGATCAGGAGGCTCTTGAATGTCTTTCTGTAAGCCAAGAAGTCAGAGCATTGCCACAAATCTGGGGACGTTACCTTGAAGAAATTTATACAAAGGAGTAACATGATCAGACATGAACTTGAGGATGATCCTTCTGGCAACCTGACAACTACACCAAAATTGTAGGGGCCAAGGGAAAATTTCATCTTTACCCTCAGAAACATCCTTGAAATACCAATTCACTAAAGACTGATTAATAGGAGAAAAGGCGTACAAAATTTATTAACATGTACATGAGATCCTTCAGTATGAAAACCCAAAGATATAAAGGAAATAGTCATCTTCATACACTGGTTTAACAAATTATGTGCACTGTGTAGAAATATCACACAAAAAGTGTACAATCTGATGCTAATAGACTGAGTGGGGAAACTGAGTAAGGCCTGTCTTAGATTCTTCTTGGACTCTCTGTGCTGCATCCCTTCCTCCTGGGTGTAGAGCAGGACCTTCTCTGGGATGGGAGTTTCATGACCTACAGTCAAACAAGATAGGTCAGATCATGTCTCTATGGCTGGTTTTTACAGAGAAAGGTGGAGGAAAAGTGAGAGTAATGTTTTTAGGTTTTTTGGCTGGCTTTGGAGACATGCCTTAGGGAAGAGGGATTCCGGTTTCTATGGCTAACCTCAGAGGCGAATGAGACTGAGAGACAGGAGGGCAGGGAAGAACCTTTTCTTCTTAGGCCTTTGTTTTAGAATATCTTTTTTTCTGAGTCCCAACATGCAATATAGGCAAAAGTAGAGATAATGCTTCAGCTCAGCTCCTCTAGAAAGCAGGGCTTGAGACAAGGGTAAAATTATTGATGCCTTATTTGAGAGGTACGGGCCTAGGGTGGTAAGGGTGAAGAAATAAGGTAAATGTAGTACGTTGAATAATGGCCACCCAAAATGTCAGGTCCTGATTCCTGGAACTTGTAAATATTACCTTGTAAGGAAAAAGGGTTTTTGCAGATGTGATTGAGTTAAGGATCCTGACTTGGTGAGATTACATGAATCACATGAGTGGCACCTAAATTGAATCACAAACATCTTTTTAAGGGAGAGGAAGAGGGAGATTTTACACACAGTAGAGGAGATGATGATACAACCATGGGAACAGAGATTTGAGACCAGCAGTCACAAGTCAGGAAATGCTGGCAGCTCCCAGAAGCTGGAAGAGACAAAAAATGAATTCTCTGCTACAGGCTCCAGAGGGAGTACAGCCTTGCTGGCACCTTGATTTTGTTCCAGTGAAACTGACTTCACACTTCTGGGCTTAAGACCTCAGAGAGTTTTAAGCCACTAAGGTTGTACTTTGTTACAGCAACCTTAGAAACAAATACAGTAACGGAGCAAAGATGGGAAGTCAAGCAATATGATGTCTTCCTATTCTGGCCACTGTTTGACAAAGAACCAGGACAATGCACAGCAGGTGGGTTGGCAGGTGTAGTTGTGCAGCCCAAGAGACTTCTCCAGAAGACATGCAAGGAGAAGCCATTCCCCAGAACAGCCCTTGAAAGGAAAAGAGGGGAGGCATTTATGTCATCCAACTCCTTGGCAACTACTCGGGAAGCTTGATTCCACACCTCAGGGTGTGTGTTTCATGTAAATGCAGAAATGGAGGCGCTGCTTAATGCAAATATTACTCAGCATGTGGTGCAAGAGAGCCATGCAAATCTGAGCCTTCAACCCAGATTTTGTCTGAACTGGGAGCTCACCAAGAGTGCCAGGAAAGGTGATGATGGGGTGACACATTTGGCAAAAATAAAGTAGTCAAGGAAAGCTGAGAAGGTGCACAAGATTTGTGTGCAGTACAGGGGATGAGGAGACAATGACAATGTATTCAGAGATGTGAAGGAGATAAAGTCCAGAGATCTTTCTGATGAGTGTGATGTACAGAATTGTAGTCAATCAAATGAGCACTGGAATCGAACAGATTTGGTTTCAAATGTTAGTTGTACCACTCACTCCATATGTGATCAAGAATGATTTGTTTGATCTCTCAGAGTCTTGGTTTCCTCCCATCTGTAAAGTGAAAATAATAACATGTACTTTGCAGGGTTTTTGTGAAACACTATGTGCAAAGCATTTATCACAGTGTTTGGCATATAGCACTTGCTAAATAAAAATATGGAATGGCACTTATTGTTGTCATGATTGCATGTAGTGAGTGAGATAGAGGAAAGAATCTATCTAGTATGACATTTGGAAGTCAGGCTTGGGCAAATGAGAGGATGTTAGGAAAGGGAGAAAGTTTTACAAGAGAGAAAGTAGGTACCAATAGGCATCTATATTTAGATAGATTTTCTCAGAGCAACTTCACTTATTTCCTTGACCATCCAGACCACTATGAAGAGGTGAAAGGAACTATTCACTGAGCCCTAGATAAATGTCAAACAGTAGCTCTCTATGCTAGAACCATTATTTCATTTGTTTTTACAATTACTCTTTGATTTAATTTGAGGTGGCTTGCCATCCTTTATAGAAGAATTTGAGGCATAGGAAACATAAGTGGCTTTATTAGGGCCTCCTACTTATTACTTGGTAGAAATAGAACACCAACCTACATGCCTCTGATTTCAATACCTTGGTTCCCACCAGGTTGGATATGCCCCAGCATATCCATCATACAGGCTCAATTGTATATAAAAAACATATTCTAGAGCCAAGTATATTTTCTGTGCAATTAGTTTATAAAATCATTCAAATTTATTAAGACAATATTGCACCTGACAACACCAAATGCTGGCAACAGCACAGAGTGACTGGAACTCTCATACACTGCTGATGAATGTACAAATTGGAACCATCCTGGAAAACTGCTAGGCAGTATCCACCTAAAGCTAAAATCTTCCCATTCTACAATCATTTCTACTTCTGAGCTTCTTTCCCAGTGTTTATGTCCACCAAAAAATGTTCAGATTACCTTTATTCCTAATATCCAATTGCTAGGAACAGCCTAAATGTCCCACAACAATAGGTTGGGTACATACACGTGTAGTCCTGCCATGGAGTATTACAAAGCAATTTTTAAAATGAACTACTGGTATATGCAAAAAATGTAAATGAATCTTACAGACACGATGTTGGACAAATAAAGTTGGATATAAAAGAATATGGCCGGGCACGGTGGCTCAAGCCTATAATCCCAACACTTTGGAAGGCCGAGGTGGATGGATCACCAGGTCAAGAGATTGAGACCATCCTGGTCAGCATGGTGAAACCCTGTCTCTACTAAAAATACAAAATTTAGCTGGGCATGGTGGTGCACACCTGTAGCCCAGCTACTCGGGAGGCTGAGGCAGGAGAATTGATTGAAACCAGGAGGCGGAGGTTGCAGTGAGCCAAGATCGCGCCGCTGCACTCCAGCCTGGGTAACGAGAGGGAAACTCCATCTCAAAAAAAAAAAAAAGGAATATATACTATGATCCCATTAATAGTAAGAACAACAAAATAATTAATTAGAAGTTACTCTTGGGGCAAAGGTACAGCTGGCTGGGAGTGGGTCGGGGAGCTGTCTATGGTGCTGAAATGTTTTTATTTTGATGGGTGGTGGTTAGAGAGGTGTACACACTTGTAAAAATTGATCGATGTATATACTTAAGATTTATGCACTTTATTCTATGTAAGTTGTATCTCATCACAAATTTAAAACATTGAGAGGGCTAATGAAATCTGGCCACTAGGCTCTCCCTCATCCCCCTCACATTAAGATTGAGCTCCATCTTAATCAGATTTGTCTTCCCATTTCATCTCCTGTACCTGGCACATAGTAGATCTCAACAGGCATTCATATAACAAATGGGCACATACCTGTAACATGAAGCAAGTTACCACTCATCCTCAAGCATATTTCTCCCTGATTTTTAAGTGAATCTTAGACTGTGATGGCATCATGCCCTGAAGCTCAGGAGGTGATGGGACCCTCCTTATACTTGGCCATACTTTCATTAGAAGAAATAAACCTTAAAACCAAGTAGCAGTTTTGCAGTATGACACAGCAGTATTGCTTACATTAGGCCAATTTTCCACTTATGACAGCAGTAATAGCACTAAAAGCCAATAAAAGCAGTCTGTTCATTCAGAGATCAGCTTTTATGGCTTATTCTAAATATTATCAAGTGAATCAAGGGCCGTCATTATAGTGTCTAAAAAGCCTTCATACCTTGTAAGCAAACAGTGTGACTTTGACAAATAATCATCAGTGTGCCTGTGTGAGGCCAGTGCTGGGGGAAAAATAGTCAAATAACAGATATTTCCATTTATGTAAGTCATTAAGGTATTGTTGGTTAGTTTCAGAATAAACAAAATGGATTTCATATGTAAAATCATATATTATCACTTTCAACCATTCCAGCATTTTTTGTATTGTATTTCCAGGCAGCTGGAGATAATGGGCTACCTTCATTCTTCCAGCCTTCTCAGTTCTTAGGAGCATATCAGGAAAGTTGATAAGAATCCTGAGGTCTCAGCTAATCACACAGACTCAGCCAATGTTTCTTATGCCTCATTGAAAATAAATCTCAACAATTATGATTTCACTTATTTTAAATTTGGTAATTATCTATGCATGCCATGCTAAAAATGATGTTTGTCTGAAGAGTTCTTTAAGAAATAATAAATAAATCCAGTGAAAAACCAAGACATGTTTACCTTTTTATTGTGAGGAAATCTTATTGATTACAGTTGAGAACATAAACTCTCTGGAGTGTCGTTTGGCAAAGCTACAAGCTAGTTTGAAGGATTTGTCCATTTTTTTCTGTGCTGGGGCAGATAGTAAATATCTTTGGCTTTGTGGACCATGTAGTCTTTGTCACAACTATTCAATTCTGCCATTATAGTGTGATAATGCAAATAATACATAAATTAATGAGCATGGCTGTGTTCTAACAAAACTCGACCTACACATACAAAAATGCAGTAGGCCATACTTGGATCATGGGGCATAGTTTATCAACCTCTGCATTAGATTATTAGGAGGTAAGCAAAGATAAATCCACCATGGTATACTCAGGTAGGTGTCTAACACAAAGCACAGATTAGATATTTCATAAATATCCCCCCTAAAAACACTGAGTGCATCATAATTCTTGAAAGTTCGTATAATTCATTGGCCAACCACTTTTAGGTATTATCCTAAAATAAAATGAAAGGCATATGCAAAAATTTGTTATGGATATTTGTTATAATGTTTATTCATAATCAGAAGACAATAGAATTAACATGCAATTCCAGAAGTAGGAAAGTGGATGAAGAAAAGCATGTACATTCATGAGATGGAATAATATGCAGTCGTTTAAAATGACAGTATGTTAAATAGGAAGAATAGTATTTAATACTTTTAAAATAGCTTTAAATACACTGACTAAAAAGTTTTACTAGAAACAAGTATTTTTCACTGAACAAATATTTACTGAATATCTGCTATATACCAAGCATCATTCTAGACATTGGAATTCAGCAGGAAAAAAACTGGCCAAACTCTTGTCCACATAAGTTATATTATCATATTATCTTAATTATAATTGTATTTTTGTTTAAAAAAAGAGTACATATACATGTTTTTTAAAAGTTTGAAATGTTCATCATCAAAATATTTTTAAAATTTTGTGGAGGAATAAAATCAAGGGTAATTTTATTTATTTTGATTAAGAATATTAATCAAAGCTGATTAGTTACCATGATTTGCATCAACAATGAGCAGTCTGATTTTAGGTAATTATTGCCTAATTAAACACAGGGTAAGACACAGGTTTTAGCATATTTTGGCAGAAAAGTTCTTATTTTAAATGGAATTTATTTTATTTGCCAGGCCCTCATATAGCAATTATTATATGCTATATACTTCTCAAAGTACTTCACAATTTATTTAATTGTACTTCACAATTTATTTAATCCTTTCAACAACCCTCTGAATAAGTATTACTGTTATCTCTGATGAACAGATGAGGAAGCTGAGGCATGGGAGGAGTAACTGACTTGCCCAAGTCACAGAGCTGATGAGTGGCAAGGCCAGGATTTCAGTCAGGCGGCAGTTCAGTTCCAAGGACTGTAATCTTTTCCTTTTTTTAAGACAGGGTCTTCTTTGTCACCTAGGCTCTGGAATACAGTGGCATGATCACAGCTCAGTGCAGCCTTGACTGACCTCCTGGGCTCAAGCGATCCTCCTACCTCAGCCTTCCAAGTTGCTGGGACTGCAGGTGCATGCTACCACATCCATCTAATTTTTTTATTTTTATTTTTTTGTAGAGATGAGGTCTTACTATGTTGCCCAGTCTGGGCTCAAGTGATCCTCCTGCCTTGGCCTGATAAAGTGCTGAGATTACAGGTTTAAGTCACTGCACCCAGCCCAAGTCCTGTATTCTTAATCATCGTGAATATTATTCAGAATCACAATATATAAAACAGGCAATAGTTTACTAACTTTTTTATAAGCTAAAATTCTAATATTTAAATAATTATAAAGCCAGTGAGAATGATGACCACAAAAACTTCTGTTTGGAGGTTATAAATAACAACTGCAGGCTTATATCTCCTGAAGAGGTAGTTTCCTTTGAGTTTCTATAGTTTCCTTTGAGAGACAAGGTACTGAGAATCTTCATTCTCACAGATAAATAGTTCTAAACAGTAATAGATTTTATTCCCCTTTTTAGATGACTCATTTTGCCAAACTGGTAAAGATCTTTAACAGAACAAATCCAGAGTTTACCTAAAGAATAGTAGGACATTTGGGTTTTAAAGTGACATTACTCGTAATATCCAGTAGTTTTAATAATATTCCTTTATACATATTTAATTTGAAAGTTTCCTTTTAAAAAAGTTTTTATATTTATTTTAAGTTCCAGGGTACATGTGCAGAATGTGCAGGTTACACAGGTAAATGTGTGCCATGGTGGTTGGCTGCACCTAGGAACCCATCACCTAGGTATTAAGCCCCGCATGCATTAGTTATTTATGCTGTTTCTCTCCCTCCCACCACTTCATCGCCATCAGGCCCCAGTATGTGTTGTTTCCCTCCCTGTGTCCATGTGTTCTCATTGTTCAGCTCCCACTTATAAGTGAGAGCATGCAGTGTTTGATTTTCTGTTCATTTGGAAGTTTCTTACTAAGTTCTGCAGTCAACTTAACATTAATTATTTGGAGAAAAATACTTTTCAAATATATCTTGTGACAGTAAATTGATGAACAATGTCATTAAAGCGTTATATATCAGTCACATACTTATTCTATATTTCAAGATAATTAAGCTTATTTTGTTGAATATGATGATTCTCAACCTTGTTTCATTTCTGTAAGTGATCATTTATCTGCAGTCAAAAGCTCCAAAATATTGTAATCTGAGGTGCCTGGTTGAACTGAGATTATGGAAAAATATTAACTGTCTTTTTCTACACATACACAGACACTCACATCCCCTCACACACATAGGTATGAAAGTACAATTTCATTTTATTTTTTAAAGGCATTTATTTAGCCCAGGCACACACAGACACACACACACACACACACACACACACACACACACACACACAAACGGAGGCTTAATTTATTACTTTTATTTATAATATTAATAATGACATCTTGGTTTTGAGAGGCCAGTAAATTTTATTGTCAGGAAGACAATTCTGAGCCGGGTGCTACAGTGTGTGCCTGTGGCTGTTCTGAGGGCCAACGAGGGAGAATGACTTGAGCCCAGGAGTTTGAGGCTTCAGTAAGCCGTGATTATGCCACTGCACTCCAGCCTAGGAAACAGAGTGAGGCTCTGCCTCGGGAAAAAAAAATGGAAATTCTAGACCTCTTTCTACATTTGACTGCTAAACAAATCTGAAAAAGCTACTCTTTAAAAACTGGGATTGATTAGTAATGCCTGCCATTGGCACAGGACCTGAGAAATGGCAGTATATGTGTGCCAAGTCCATCTGTACTTTGCCTTTTTCTCCTTTGATACTGTCAAAATACTCTTTTAAACCAAACGCAAGACCTGCATTTCTTTTTTTTTAAGTGTCCTCATAGCTCAAGTGTTTCACTAGGCTTGACCTTTTCCCAATTAGGTGATATAACTGTATTATCTGGAGTTTACTGTTTTAGGGAGGATTTTTCTGGATGATCTCCTGGGTGATGGCAATGATCCCAAAATACTCCTGGAGAGAAACAATTCTGTGATCTCATCCTGAAGCTTTTAAGACTTCCCTTTGGATTAAAGGTCTTAGCATCTCATTTTTAAGAAGAAAAAAGAGGTGATAAGTACTATATAAACACATATTTTCTTTAGAGTAGTCTTCAGAGAAATTGTTGAGTCGACTAAGATTTAATGAACTCACTGGGCTTAGCACACTTGTTATTCCATCCCTGGGGACAAACATTCACATCTGCATGAAATCTCATGCATGCCTTTCAAGTCTCAGTGATCACTGAGGTGAATCTTAGATTTGGCAGTCCTTTTAGGATTGTATTCATCTTCCTCGTACGACCAGCCTTTCCCAGACCAAACCTGGATCACTGGCTGAACTTCCCTTGTCAACAGGTAGGCAGGAGAATGAGAGGGATATCTGGAGGTGGAGTGATACGAAAGGAAGCCATTTGACCCGAACTGAGACCAAAAAGATGCCAATTAGAATGCACAGGGCCATAAATGACTCCTTAGAGTTTTTTTTGCAGAATGTTAGTTGCTAGCTGTCTCCTTAGAGTTTTGTTTGAGTGATTTTTTCTGATCTCTTTTTTACTTTCTTTCCTTCCCAAAGTCTTGCTGAAAGAAAATTCTAACTTAGTGAAACAAGCAATGTTCATTTTTCCTTTCCAGTGGGAACCTGGAAGAAAGCACAGGGAATTTAGAGGAAGGGTACTAGTGTTTGTACATTCCAGCAATGCTATATATTTGATCTAAACTCAAGATTTAAAATGTGCTGAGCAGTTTTTTATAAAATTAAACATACACTTGCCATTCAACTGGGCAATTCTCCTCCTAGATATTTACCCAAGAGAAATAAAGACATGTCCACATAAACAACCGTATGGGAATGTTTATAACAGCGTTATTCATATTACCTAAAACTAGGAAACATCCAAACACCCATCAGAGGAGAACAGATAAACAAATTGTGGTTTATTCATACAATGGCTTATGCCCCAGCACTGCAAATGAATGAACTCAACAACATGGATGAATCTCAAAAGCATTATGCTGAGCGAAAGAAGCCAGACAGAAAGAGTACATAGCATATGAAATTCTAGAAAAGGCAAATTCAATCTATAGTAGCAGAAAGTGGCTGCCTGGGGCTGGCTGGTAAGGATGTGATGATTGCAAAGGAGCATGAAGGAGCATCTTGGGGAAATAGAAATAATTTGCATTTTAATTGTGAGGGTGTGCACTTTTGTCAAACCCCCACTATGCATTTGGAATGGGCACATTTTATGGTATGTACATTACAAATACTTCAGTGAAGTTGGACAAAATGAATGTGCTGAGCAACTCTTGGCTTGTGATATTTAGGGATTGTTGTTATTTCCTTAAAAGTGTGTGAGCCATAGCTGGGCACCGTGGCTCATGCCTGTAATGTCAGCACTTTGGGAGGCCACAGCAGGTGGATCACCTGAAGTCAGGAGTTCACGACCAGCCTGGTCAACATGGTGAAACCCCGTTTCTACAAAAATACAAAAATTAGCTGAGCATGATGGCAGGTGCCTGTAATCCCAGCTACTCAGGAGTTTGAGGCTGAAGAATTGCTTGAACCCCGGAGGTGGAGGTTGCAATGAGCCGAGATCGAGCTATTGCACTCTAGCCTGGGCTACAGAGTAAGAATCCGTCCCCCCCCCAACAAAAAAAATTGTGAGCCATAGCAATTTTGGCCACTGTGATTTAGAGCTACCTTTTCATTCTTTCAGATGCTCAGATTCAAGGCTCCACTGTGCCCCTAACTCCAGAGATCTCCTTAGATGAGTCAGTTACTTACCTGGGTCTTGTTTTGACTCCAAGATGAAAGTAATGGACCAATCAGAATTTGTCAACTGGTGGCCCATGAGTCAAACGTGGTCAACATTTGCAAGGCCAGGGTGATGTTTGTTAAGTAGTTAAATAAATTAACATTTAAAAATCAGAAATTTATCACAGAAATTCCACATTTCTGATTTCTCTGGAAAAACAAATTTGATGATACTGAATCTGCATCCCAAATAGTTCCAATGAACTGATGGTGATTAGTCACAATATAGTTTATTTATGCATAATGCTCTCCAGTTTACTCTGCTTCCTTCCAGCTCCTTTTCATGATTTATATACCTGCCTAGTCCTGGTCATTTTGAGTTTGCAAATCCTAAAGTAGATCAATTATAAATAACTGAGATCCTCAAGATAATCAGGTTGGTGAAAAAGTCATTACGGCTTCTGCCATTTAAAAGTATGGCAAAAACAGCAATGACTTTTGTATCAATTCAATATAAACAACTTCCCAGCTTTGATAAATGGCCTATGATTTAATTATTTTATTTTTAATATTTCTTTTTTTTTAAAATTATACTTTAAGTTCTGGGATACATGTGCAGAACGTGCAGGTTTGTTACATAGATATACAAGTGCCATGGTGGTTTGCTGCGCCCATCAACCGTCATTTACATTAGGTATTTCTCCTAATACTATCCCTCCCCTAGCTACCCACCTCCTGACAGGCCCCGTTATGTGATGTTTCTCCTTCCTATGTCCATGTGTTCCCATTGTTCAACGCCCACTTATGAGTGACGACAGGCATTGTTTGGTTTTCTCTTCCTGTGTTAGTTTGCTGAGAATGATGGTTTTCAGCTTCATCCATGTCCTTGCAAAGGACATTAACTCATCCTTTTTTATGACAGCATAGTAATCCATGGTATATTTTAAAAACAAAATTTTAATATATTAAAAATCTATACCAGGAAGTCACTCACTCATGTGTATACAGAGAGAAAACACTGGCCAGCTGTGAAATTCCAACCAACCTGTTGCAAACACTGAACTTAGAATAAAAAAGCAGCCATGTATATATGTACCTGAGAAAGTTTCAGTAATTAAAGTAGCCCAGTACTGACAATAATGAGAGGTAGTCACTATCAACAAGTGAAAGAAACACAAAACTTAGTGCTTAAACAGATCTTGTATTTATATGTGTTTGGTCTGTACTTTTCTTTTTTAAAAATTTAATATTAGTTTAGGGATCAGGGTTATATTTTCTTTATATAACTGTTTTTGAAAACTGTTTTTATTTATTTTCTGTGCTTTGAAATATTTTATAATGTGCTGGGATTTGCTGTATCTTAGAAACTTGAAAGAAATCATTTGTAAAGCCAACTGGTCATTGAAATTTCCACAATTTTTTTCAAAGTTTTTAGTCTATTCTACTTGTCTACATAATCCAAATTTCATAATAATCAAACATTTAAATTTATGTACATAATTCTGTGACTGTCATTGTTAGATTTCTAGGAACATTTTATTTCTGGTGTCCTTCATTACCTGAAGGAAAAATAAACTCATGGATTTATTTATCATTGTACTCTTGTCCAGTTCTTTGTTTTGATCTATTTTCCCTTCCTTCTCTTATTTGATGATCATTTTCTTTTTCAAATTTCTTGAGATAAATATTTATTTCAGTTATTGTCACTTAAGAATAGTAATTTTTCTAAGTTATTATTTGGCTCCTACCTTAAGTTTGGATATTTAGTATTATCACAGCCTTTGTTTTCTAAATGGGAAATGAGTTTGTTTAAATTTCATCTTTGTCCTTTTAGAAATTTGGAGAATAATATTTAAACATTCGATAGACTAGGCATTTTTTAAACAGCGTTGTCATTATTTCCTAGGTTTTTTGCCACTATATTAAAATATAGCTAGTACATTTTCTGCAGTAAAAACAAAAACCTTAGACAAATTAAATTCACAGAATTTAAGTGAACAAAGAAAAAGTCATGAATGGGGCAGCCCCTGATCAGAATAGTTTCAGAGAGACTCCAACCCTGCCACATGGTCAAAGAATATTTATGGACAGAAAAAAAAAGAAAGTGATATACAGATCACGGAATTGAGGTACAGAAACAGCCAGCTTGGTTACAGTTCAGTATTTACCTTATTTGAACATGGTTAGAATGGTTGACTACCTTTGATTGGCCAAACCTCAGTGATTGGGGCAAAAGTAGGTTACAGGCTGTTTACATATCCAGAGAGGTTACAGTTCAGTATATTCAGATGAACCTTTAGTTCTAATATAAAATATATGAGGAGGTAACTTTAAGTGAAGCTTAATTTAAGACTGCTTTTTGGAACTTACTGGTATATTTTTATGACATAGCCTGTAATTAATAATTAATTATTAATTTTTGTGACGATTGAATTTGGATATTCCAAATAAATATACTTCACAGATATTGAAAAATAACATGTATTTATCTGAAATGTCAACCTTGCAAATATTATTATTCTATTCTTTATTTTTTATATACATATACATATATATTTTAACTTTTGACCGATTGATAAAGGGACAATAATATTTCTGTTACAATAGAATTTTTCTCAATTTCTTTTTTTATTTAACCTTTGTAATATACAAGAAGGTTAAGATTTTTTCTTGTCAAAGGAGAGCACTAAATTTTAATTGCTTCCATTGTCAAGTATTAATAGTGGACAATAATGGTAGAACAATAATTGTAATCCCAGCACTTTGGGAGGCTGAGGCGGGTGGATCACGAGGTCAAGAGATTGAGACCATACTGCCAACATGGTGAAACCCTGTCTCTACTAAAAATACAAAAATTAGCCGGGCATTTGGCACGCGCCTGTAGTCCCAGCTACTCGGGAGGCTGAGGCGGAAGAATCACTTGAACCCAGGAGGCGGAGGTTGCAGTGAGCCGAGACTGCGCCACTGTGCTCCAGCCTGGCGAGAGAGCAAGACTCCGTCTCAAAAAGAAGAAAAAATAGTAGAATAATAATATATGGTCTAGAAAAAATAATCCTCATAAACTGAGATTTTATAAATTTATTGATACAAAATATTTGGTAAGAATAGTTTGTTTTGTAAATGAAGACAAAATTATGAAACAAATAATCACATATAAAGTAGATACTTCATTGAAGTATTTCTCCAAAGGAGTTGCCAAAATCAATAGATTTTAAAAAGAAGCTTTTAAAAATCAGCAGCAAAAACAAAAGAAGAGAGAATACTGAAAATTTAATGATTTGACCAAGAAAGCTACATGTCAATATACATTTGTCCAAACCCATAGAAGGTACATCACCAGAGTGAACCTGAATGTGAACTACATGGCCTCGGGGTGATGATGTGTTGTCATAGGTTCATCAATTGTAACAAATGCAACATTCTGGTGGGGGAATGCTGATAATAAGGTTCTGTGTATGTGTAGGGGCAGGAATACATGGGATATCTCTGCACCTCCACTCAGTTTTGCAGTGAACCTAAAACTGCTCTAAAAATAATGAAGCCAAGAAGAAGAAGAAGAGGAGGAGGAGGAAGGGGAGGAGGAGGAGGAGGGGGAGGAGGAGGAGGAGGGGGAGGAGGAGGAGGAGGAGGAGGAGGAGGGGGAGGAGGAGGGGGGGGAGGAGGAGGAGGGGGAGGAGGAGGAGGGGGAGGAGGAGGAGGAGGAGGAGAAGAAAAAGAAGAAGAAAAGAAGAAGAAGAGGAGGAGAAGGAGAAAAGAAAGGGGAGGAGAAAGACGAAAGGAGAAAAGAGAAAGGAAGGCAAGAGGAAGGGAAGAAAAGGAAAGGAAATTGGATCCTTGGCTCAAATTTTCAAATCCACTTTTCAAAAGGTAAACAAATTCTCTGGCTATATTAGTACTCATAATAAATTCCAATTTTTTACTTAACAAAACTCTCATCCAGTGAAGATCCTTTTTCTTAAATTGTCTACTATGAAGCTGTCATTAAAAATGCTGTTTAAAAAAAAATCTATACTATATAGTAGAGTCCATAATCCTGTAAAGTTAGATCCCATGGAAAACTTGATACCTGGATGACATTTTTTTAGAACATGATAGAAATACCTTCACGATATTAAGATTTACCCATCAATTCTTATTTTGCATTCTGCCCTTTGTAAAAACAAGACTTCTTTTACTGTCTAAAACATAAGGGGGAGTTAAGTATAAAATCACTGCATAATTAATCAGAGAAAATTTATAAAAATATAAGTTTGGCACTCCATACTCTCCTTCTGACCCCCCTCTCCAGCTCGCAATTCTGGGGTGTGACCCAATTTCATTCATCGACACAACATTGCTAAGAAGGAAGCTATGTCTGCTCATTCATGAGAGCTTAGCTAATAAAACTATGACCAGAAAATATTGGCAGTCTCCACCCAAGCATGTCCATATGTGAAGTCTCCTCAGCCAACAAAGTTCCAGTAATCTAATCATATTGCCAGGCCATGCCTCCTGTGGCAGGCAATGGATGTGTCAGACCAATGATTCCAAACTTCTACCTTAATGGTGTTCACTATGTCTGTGTACCTTCTGGACTGATATCTACTAATTTGCTTTGAAGGTGATTCATGTTTCAAATATTATAAGTATATATTTTAAAAGGACAGTATAGGCCTGGTGCAGTGGCTCACATCTGTAATCCCCACACTTTGGGAGGCAGAGACAGAAGACTCTGTTGAGCCAAGGAGTTTGAGACCAGCCTGGGAAACATAGGGAGGCCCTGTCTTCACTGAAAAAAAATTACCCTTGTGTAGTGATGTGTGCCTATAGTCCCAGATACTCGGGAGGCTGAGGCAGAACTCTAGATCACTTGAGCCTAGGAGATCCAAGCTGCGGTCAGCCATGATTGTGTCACTGCTTTCCAGCCTGGTGACAGAATTGAGACCCTGTCTCTAAATAAATAAATAATAAAATAAAATAAAAATATATATCTCTATGATAAGTAGAGAAGCAAAGCAGTTACAGTTGCCCTAAAATGTTTATATTTAATAATGATTATGGCTTAATCAAAACAGTGTTCAACTATATAAATTAAAAGTTTGACCTTAGAAGTACATTATTAAATATGTCATAATAGATCAAATCAACTCACAAAAATGCATAGCTAAAAATAAGTTCCTTCTTCAATAAAAAAACAGAAATATTTGTCAATACTTTAATAAAGCAACATTCTGCTTAAGGCTACTAAACTGAAGACAAAGATATAGTAACCAAAGTAGTATGAGAGACTGGCTCAATAAACTTCGTTAGAAAGTCAAAAGAGATCTCACATTCTCTTTTCTGAATAAGCAAACTTATTTGGTGATATGATTAGGCTCTGTGTCCCCACCTAAATCTCACATTGAATTGTAATCTCCATAATTTACATGTGTCAAGGGAGAGACCAGGTGAAGGTAATTGGATCATGGGAGTGGCTAACCCCATGCTGTTCTCATGACAGTGAGTGGGTACTCACGAGATCTGATGATTTTATAAGTGGCTGGCATTTCCCCTGCTGACATTCATTCTCTCTCCTGCCACCCTGTGAAGAGGTGCCTCCCATCATGATTGTAAGTTTCCTAAGGCTCCTCCAGCCATGCTGAACTATGAGTCAGTTAAATCTCTTTTCTTTATATATTACCCAGTCTTGGGCAGTTCTTTACAGCAGTGTGAGAACTGACTAATACATTTGGTAAGCAAAGCACAATTAGAAAATGTTCCTTATCTGCTTACCTTTGCCAGTCAGTTTGAAAAAATATTAGTGATGCACCTTGATAGCCCAACCTCACCCTAAAAGTCCTGAGATCTCTGGGTAGGTTAGTTCATGAATTTGTGTACGTGCGCAGGGAGTATGGAGGCGGCTCAGAACAGAGAAGGGTGCGTTGGAGTGGTGGCCATTAAATCCCCAAATCAAGAGATTTCCTGCCTTCCCTGCAATCTCCATCTTCCTTTACATTTGCTTCAAAACTGATGCCTTACCTGCATTTGCATTTCATTAGTGGAAAGAATATGACACTTTGGTGAATATCTCACTACCTTAGTTTTTCTCCCTTCTTCACCTGGATAATTCTTTTCAATCCCCTATATCTCAACTTAAATATGACTTATCCAGAGAGCCTTATATGAACACTAGCTTACTTTATATTCTCCCCATGATATGGTTTGGCTGTGTCTCTACCCAAATCCCATCTTGAATTGTAGCTCCCATAATTCCCACATGTCATGGGAGGGACCCAGTGAGAGGTAATTGAATCATGGGAGTGAGTCTTTCCTGTGCTGTTCTTGTTAGAGTGAATAAGTCTCACGAGCTCTGATGGTTTTGTAAAGGGGAGTTCCCCTGCACATGCTCCCTTGGTGCCACCATGTAAGATGTGACTTTGCTCCTCATTCACCTTCCACCATGATTGTGAGGCCTCCCCAGCCATGTGAACTATGAGTCAATTATACCTCTTTCCTTTATAAATTACCCAGTTCATGGTATATCTTTATACCCTAGACTGTGAGGTATGAGCAATGTGAACACAGACTGATACACCCCTGATATCCCCCCTCACACACCCAAGAGTTTCCATAGCTCCCTGTATTTTTCCTATCATGAGATTCATCACACTGCTATTATTCCCTGTTTAATATTTGCCCAAGAATTCTGTTGTGATGGGACTGCATCTTCCATGTTCACTATGTTTAGCAAAGTGAGTCTTTAGCAAAGTAAATGGCATATTTTAAGTGCTCAGTAAATATTTGTTGATTAGATGAATGACTTAGTGTATGGCCTGATGCCAGCAACTGTTTGATTTACCAAACTCACTTTGTTCAAAGTCCATGCTCACCAGCAAGTCTTGTGCTTATTCCCTTACAGGGAGAGAATATGCTGGTCATGTGGACTCAGGCACTTTGTTCCTTGTGATCTGTAAATTAGCAAACTGATATTCAGTTCTTAGACATTCATTGGATGAGTGTGGTTGCTGTCTTTGCCCCCCAGAAATAAATCCACTCTTAGAAGACTAAACAAGAGCAGATTTCTAAACATATAAAGGTGATAAAGGCCTGCATTGTGGAAAATTGCAAAAGTATACTTAACTGGAGAGATAGCAGACAACACCGAGGCCTTTTTAAGGTCAAGAGAGGTCAAGGGATGCTCAAGAGAATTGGCATTGTTATTGTTATTTACACCATCTGTATATATTTTAAAATTAAGAAATGCATGCTACATTTTAAACATATATTTTTTAGTCATTTAAAAAGTAATTTTTTCTGCAAAAATATTAAATGCAAAGTGATTGTGGTAGCCACAAGATGATTAAAGAATTTATGAAATAGTAATAATTCATAGTAAACTTTACTGCTTCCAGCCATGACAGAGTAGAAGAGCCTGAATCGTCCTTCTGCTGTTAACACCTAAAAACACTAGAAATAATGTATTCAACAACCATTTTAGATATTGGACAACAGGAATTGCAGCATTGTGATCCCTGAAAGCAAGGAAACAAACAAAGTGAGTTCTCCCTTCTGCCTCAGAGAAATTTCTGGACTGTGTTATAGCAATTGTAACCCAGATGGGGCCAGGCAATGTTACTGCATTGAAAAAAAAGATATATTGAAATTTGGGGAGGTCAGAGAGGATAGAAATTTTTAGGGCAGGGAACCCAGGAGAAAATGTAGATAAATATTTTATAAATATGTATAGGAGTCCCTTGAGGCTTTTGCTGAAGACTATATGTGTAGACTGAAACCTTATGAGGCTAGGCATGACAAACTTTCTGGGAAAGAACAACTACTAGAGATCTGTCAGGAAAACGTTTTCCAGAGATCATTCAGGATTGAGAATTACTTGAATTCCTAACAGACCAAGAGGAGAAACCTCTGTGAATACGGGAGCTTTCAGGGTCACAACTTCAGAAGGATCAAACCTTGGAAGGGCTAAATTAGCTCTAGAGTAAATATTACTATAGACCTACCCTAAAAGAGGCTTTAAAATAAAATCGAAAATAATTATATTGATCACAATTGTCCCTGTAACAAAGTCAAATACACTTAAAGGAATATTGTTTTTTAAAATCTAACACTCAATAACATAAAATGTACACTACTCAGCATACAATAAAAATTACTAAACAAAGAAGAAGGGGAAAATGTGACCCATAACCAGCAGAGAAATCAGTTTCTTAAAACAGAGCCATAAATGGCAAATATAGAATTTATACAGAACAGAGGCAAGGGCATCAAAACAACTATTATAAATCTGTTCTATATGCTCAAAGATGGAAAGAAAAAGACAAACATAAAGAGAGAGATTAAGTACCTAGAAATAAATTAAATCACATTTTTAGAAAAATGCAATACCTAAAATTAAAAATTCCCTGGATGGTATTAACAGCAGATTAAACACTACAGATAGGAAGAGCAGTGAACATGAAAATGCAGCAACAGAAACTATCTAAAGCAAAACACAGAGACAAAAATACTGGGGTGAGAAAACCCAGCCTTATTGACCCGTGGAACAACATCATGCCATCTAGCATAGTTATGAAGGAGAAGAGAGAGACGGAACATAGAAAAATATTTGAAGAAATAACAACTAAAGATTTTCCGAAGCTGATGAGAACTATAAACTTACAGATCCTAGAATCTCCAATAACCCCAAGCAAGGCAAACGTGCTGTGTGTGCCAACCCTGTTATGTGACACAAGTGTAAAATTCCAGAGTCAATGACTACTTGCTTTGAACCGAGCAGAGTATTTCCGTAATATAGTATTACATGCAAATTCATTTGGAAATAACTTTGAAATTCCTTTATTATGAGAGTAAATAAGGCTCACATGAAATAGCATTCCATGGTCCACAAGCCATCCCCATAATAAACACTGAAGAGCTCTGCATTTACTATAACTAGTCTTATTTCATGTCTACTGTCTTATTAATAATGTGTCTGCATCTTTTAAATAACATTGATTGAAGTTATTGTCCATTATATTATCCTCATCAAAAATTACATCATCAGATGGTGAGGCTCAGCAATGCATCCTTTTTTATTTTGCTTTGGCTCCTAGGAACCTCAGAGTTAAATTTTGTTTGAAGCTTCACTGCCTGTTTTCAGTCTGACTTTATTGGTATATATTCACGCATTCTCATGCTTTCATAATATAGTTTTTGTTCTTTCATCTTTATTTGATGATTCTATTGAAAGTATTGTTACTGAGTAATGGCCTTGCAGCTCAACACACATAGAAGACAACACTATGGCACCAGCTTTTGAGAAAAGTAAAGGCTTTATTGTGAGGTTGACCAACAAGGACACAGGAGGGATGTCTCAAATCTGTCTCCTCTATCAGGGGTTAGATCAAACTATTATGGAGAAGGAAGGACAGGTTAGTATGCAAAAGTGCTGGTAGGGCATGGTTCAAGGGCTTTAAATGTGACCATTTATGGTGAGGTAGGAAATGGTGGATTTCAGTCTTGGATCTTCTTAACAAAACCCTTGTTTCTAAAAGCGTTCTGGCATTCAGGTTCTAGTCATGTCCTAGTCTTGGTTCCACAGGGAAGAAATCTTGGTTCCAAATGCTGTTTGAAGTTAAGGTTTCCCTCCTCTGCACATACCCCAGTTATATGACTTGTAGTTTTGGCTTTGCTACATCTGCAAGATAACTTGACGTTCTGTTATCAACAAAATAAGGCCAGTTTGGGCTGGTCCTAGGGTTATAGTAGACATTGTTGAAAGTGAAGAAAGCCCATTCAGGGATAACAGGGAAACCAACAGGGGATAGCATGGAACCTTAGAACTAGCAATGATACAGAAGTAAATCATTACCACAGAAATTGAAATGTAACAATTAATCAGGATATAGAGAATGAAGCAAGGAAAGCACAAACACCATCATGGAGGGAAGCTGCATCTGAAGTGCTAGATGGCTGCAGCTAATATAGTGAGAGTGAAGCTGCTGAGGTTTCAAATTAAACATATGTATGTTCACATCAACATTTTCTGAAGCACAGTTGTTAGAGTATGACGAAGGGACAAGCCAAGGGAGCAATAAGGAGAAAGCTACACAGCACTAAGTCTCTTAAAAGAAATAGCGTGGCTTTGATTTCAAGAACTCAAATTGATTCTTGTGAATGATTCAAAGCTTTGACCACCAAATGTCTTTGAGTAAATTTCAAGCAATGCATAAGGGAACTAAACTGAAATACAATATTATCTGCTAATGGACATCTGATTTTTGTGCCTTTTTTTTTCTAAAATTAATGGAATTGAACTTTAAATAAACTTTGAAGTGCTTACATTCTTACTGTTTGAATAGTTTGTGCAAGTTCTATTTCATGTCAAGGGAAATTTTTCAGGAGACCTGGGGCTCACAAGTTCTGCAAATATTATGAACTTGAGAAAATCGCTTCTCTTCTCTGCACTCAGTTTCTCTATCAACTGGAGGAATATTGGTCAGGATCTCAGCGGGAAAAGATGATACATTCTCTAACTGGAGGACAGTTTATAAAGGGACTACTTTTAAAAGGGTGGGCAGATGTCTGGGAACCCACCAAGGGGGACAATAGTACCTTGGAACTAGCAATAATTGAGAATTGAGTTCATTACCATCCTAAAATCTGAAAGTGAAAGGGGAGGGATAAGTTAAACATACTCCAGGTGCTGAATCTGGAGAAAACAGCTGTATAGAGAGGGTAGTCTGATAGAAGTTGTAATCTTTCAGGAAGTGATGTAGCCACCAGGGAATCTGAAACGAAAGATGAATAAATAAATACAATATGCAGACCTTCTCTTCCTTGCATCCTCTGATCTCATATAGGGACTCCTAGCCCTTGAGGTAATACAATCAGAAGATGATAGGGAACGGAGCTGTTTTGAGTTGAACTGGGGTGACGCAAAAAAATATGTTGAAGTCTGAACCCCTATTACCTCATAATGAGACTTTATTTGGAAATAGGGTTATTGCAGATGTAATTAGCTAGCTTAAGGTCATACTGGAGTAGAGTGGGCACCAAAATCCAATATGACTGGCATCCTAATGAGAAGTAGCAATGGGAAGACACAGACACACACGGGGGAAATGCCATAATAACAAAGGCAGAGATTGGAGTTAGGCAGCTGCAAACTAAGGTTAGGTTTGCTGGCAAACCACTAGAAGTTAGAAAAAGGCCAAGATGGATTTTCCTCTAGGTTTCAGAGGGAATATGCATCTGTTGATACCTTGATTTCAGACTCTAGCCTTCAGAACTGTAAGACAGTTGATATGGTTGGGCTTTGTATCCCCAGCCAAATCTCATCTTGAATTATAACCTATAATCCCCATGTTGACACATGTGGGTGGTTTACCCATGCTGTTCTCGTGATAGTGAGTGAGTTCTCACGAGATCTGATGGTTTTATAAGGGCCTCTTCCCCCTTTACTTGGCACTTTTCCTTCCTACTGCCTTGTGAAGAAGGTGTCTTGCTTACCCTCCGTTTTCCACCATGATGTAAGTTTCCTGAGGCCTCCCCAGCCATACTGACGTGTGAGTCAATTAAACCTCTTTCCTGTATAAATTACCTAGTCTCTGGCAGTTTTATACCAGCATGAAAACAGACTAATACAACAATACATTTCTGTTATTTTATGCCACCCAGTTGTGGTACTTGGTACTTTGTTACAGTAGCCATGGGAAACTAACATGGGAGCCCATTGACGAAGTTCAAACACATCAGAATTTCAGGGTGCATAGGTGGTTAAAAGAAAGTGGAAAGTGAATCTGGAGGAGTAAATTAAAAATATCCCGCAGAGGGGTAATCCAGAAAGCCCTGCAAGGCTCTGATTTCTGTAATAGCCATGAATAGAGGAGACAGGCTCCCTGCTCTGCAAGTGCCTGCATACTACTTCTAACACCTCCCAGACTTGAGTGTAAAGCTTGGTGTTTACTTTCTTTAAATGGATAAAGGTCAGTTTTCTCCCAAAGTAATGTGAAATTCCAACCCTTACCTCTTTCTTGCAAGTTTTTAGTATAGATTATGTATGGAATGCAGTCTGGGAAATGGTTAAAGCTGAGGTTGAAACTGGAAAAAGAACCACATATGAAAAAGCGCCTTGTCTGCCATCCTGAGAAATTCATAATATAAACTGAGTGCTTGCAGGAACTACACTATAATTTTAAGTAGCAAACTGACCTAATAAGCACACCAAGTGTATCTTTTTCTAGTTAGCACTAATTTCAGTATTTTTATTAAATCTCTTGCACTCTTCTATACCTTTTCAGCTGTTTTTCAAATCTATATTTAAAATTCAGTGATAAAAATAAGAGATTCATTGTTAAAAAATTAAAGACATTAAAGAAAAAATAATTTACAAATTTTTTTAAAGATTCAATCATAGGATCATCACCTGCCATCAGCATTTTTGTGTGCTTCCTTCTATCATTATATTTTCTTGGCTAAACAACATTTTTTGTAAGGTTCCATTTTCCTATTGTTGGCTATTTTTATAATTTTTAAGTTTTCACTATTAAAAGCATGCTTCAGTTCACATTCTTATATATAAAGCTTTGACTGCATAGTTTCTTTTTAGTTTCTATAAATTTCGAGTAGTGTGAGAGCTAAGTTAGAGCATATAAATATTTTAAAAGATTTTGCCAATCAGTACTCCCTATTTGCAATTGATAGAAACTCAGATCATACTAACTTAAAAAAAATAAGACTCTACTGCCTCATATGAGTGGATAGTCTAGGAATGGCTCTATCTTCAGTTATAGTTTAACCTAGAGGTTATAACAGTGTCAGTAAATCTCTCTCTCTGTAAATACATGTTTGTGTATTCTCAGTTGAAGTTCTTTGTCCAATAAATGAACTGTAAATATTCTCTCCATATATAGCTTGTCTTATTTTCTCGATGTTGTTTTTCAAAGAGCAAAGATTTATAATTTTGATGAAAGCCAATTTATTAAATTTTTATGGCTTATGCTTTTGGTGTCTAAGAAATTGTTGCCCACCCCATGGCTCAAAGTTGCAAATATTTTCTCATATGTTTTATTCTAGAAGATGATAATTTTTACCTTTACTTTTAGATTGATGATCCATTTCAAATGAATTTTTTTGTCTACAATGTGAAATGAAAATTGGGGTTCATTTAAGTTCTCCTTATGAATATCCAGATGTTCTTCTAGCACCATTTGTTGAAAAGACTCCATTTCACCCATTTAATTACCTTGGCATCTTTGTCAAATATCAATTGGCCATAGTTACATAGGTTTATTTCTGAACTCTTCATTGAGTCTTATTGATGTATATGTCTATCCTTACACCAATACCATGCTGTCATGATTATTATAACTTCATTGTAACTCTTGAAATCAAATAGAAAAAAGGCTTTCCATTGTGCTCTGTTTCAAAATGGTTAGGGCTTACTTAGATCTATTGCATTTCTACAAATGCCTGCTGCTGGGATTTTTACTGAGATTGCACTGAATCCATAAGTCAATTTGCAGAGGATTGTCATCTTAACAGTATTGAGTCTTCCAAAGCATGATTGAAGTATGTATCACCATTCGTTTAGGTAGTCTTTAACTTCTCTAAGCAATGTTTTATAACTTTTGGTGTTCAGGACTCACATATAGTTCCTTAAATCTCTTCCTCGGTATTTCATGGGTTTTGATGGCATTGCAAATGGTATCTTCTTCTCATTAAATTTCCAATTCTCTCTCCATCTCCCTTCCTTCCTTCTTCCCTTCCTCCCTTCCTCCCTTCCTCTCTCTCTCCATCTTACAGCTCTGCTCATTTATGATTCTTCTTTGCTTCTTGGCCACCATAAACAACTTCTCTGCAAAATAAATGATGGCTACTGACATTCCTAAACCTAATTCCTTAACACCCATAATCCAAAAAGGGAATATTCTTCCATACTATCTCCATTACCAAATTACCAAAGAAGTCGAATTTTGGACTTCTTTGAATGGCCAGATGTGCCAGGTTTTAAGGAATGGGGAAGAGTTTGCCAAAGAAACCTGTCCCTAGTACTGGGAAGACCAAATGTATAGTTCACAAAATTTCCCACCATAATCATGACATGTATTATCAAATCATTTTCTAGAAAAGTAGCACTGATTTTAAACAGTGTGTAAATATCATCTCTCCTATGCACTAATACTGCTTTTTACTATCAGATCTCTGAATTATGATGATATTCTCTCCACTACTGATCTTGCCCTCCTGTCCTTCACTCAGTCCATAGTCCAGATTTTCCTTGTGCTTTATGGGGTGGAGTAATTTTAATCCATTTCCCAGAGAACTGAGAACATGTGCTGAAATCCCAGGCATCCAGCTACAGAAGTTTATTTAAGCTTCTAGTTGCAGACATAGGGGAAACAGCTCATCTACTTTGAATTCCAGTATTAGTTTGTGACATATGTTTAGAGAGCTCTTAACTTGGAAGTAAATAATTAATAGGGGACTTCCTGACAGTTAGAATGACCTAGAAGACCAATTATGCTGTCTGACCCTTTCCATTGCTTTCCCATACTGCTAGAAAAGGAGGGACACATCTCACAGCCTAAGGATTTCCTGTATAATGCATTGTTTACTGATGGAACAGAAAGTGGCATAGTATATAGGTTTTCTAATATTGCATTAGTTTATTTAAAGTCACTAGGGCTTCAAGACATAGCACTTAAGAAGAACTAAATGAAGTAAATGAGGTCCTGAGATCCTCAAAGAGTTAAATATAGCTCCTTAAATTAGAATTCGGAGCATAAACTTTTTTTTTTTTTCCTTTGGAGATGAAGCCTTGCACTGTCGCCCAGGCTATAGTGCAGTGGCATGATCTTGGCTCACTGCAATCTCCGCTTCCTGGGTTCAACAATTCTCCTGCCTCAGCCTCCAGCGTAGCTAGTACTACAGGTGTGTGCCATCACACCCAGCTATTTTTTTCGTATTTTTAATAGAGACGGGGTTTCACCATGTTGGCCAGGATGGTCTTGATCTCCTGACCGTGTGATCCACCTGCCTCGGCCTCCCAAAGTGCTGGGATTACAGGCGTGAGCCACCGTGCCCGGCCGAGAGCATAAGATTTCATTAATTGCAGTTTACAGTCAGCATGGCATTTTAAAGGAATCTTAGAGATTAGTTCATACAATGGATCATCATGGTGAAGATTGCTAAAAAGGCCAAACTATGTCTTTCATGTAACGAGTACATTTTTCTATGTCTGATTCAGAAAATCCGTAACAAAGGTGTCATCATGATTCCCAGAAAGTGGCTTCATTTTTATTAGCAACAAAAGTGTTTCCATCTGAATAAAAAGTGTCTGTCTTAAAAAGTCATTCATAATCATGGGGAAACCAACAGATAAAATTAATTTGACCTTGTTGATTCTTGCTCCATTACCTAAAACTCTGAATTTCTCCTTCCTTCCTTCCTTCCTTCCTTCCTTCCTTCCTTCCT
>NW_016107462.1:3891325-3909673 GCF_001604975.1 Cebus imitator | reverse complement strand
TCTCTCTCTCTCTCTCTCTCTCTCTCTCTCTCTCTCTTCTTTCATTCTTTTTAAAATTATACTTTAAGTTCTGGGATACATGTGCAGAATGTGCAGGTTTGTTATATAGGTATACACATGTCATGGTAGTTTACTGCACCCATCAACCTGTCATCTACATTAGGTATTTCTCCTAATGCTATCCCTCCCCTAGGCCCCCACCTTCCAACAGGCCCCAGTGTGTGATGTTTCCCTCCTTGTGCCCATGTGTTCTCATTGTTGAACTCCTACTTATGAGTGAGAACATACGGTATTTGGTTTTCTGTTCATGTGTCAGTTTGCTGAGAATGATGGTTTCCAGCTTCATCCATATCCCTACAAAGAACATGAACTCATCCTTTCTATGGCTGCATAGTATTCCATGGTGTATATGTGCCACATTTTCTTTATACAGTCTATCGTTGATGGTCATTTGTCTTGGTGCCAAGTCTTTGCTATTGTGAACAGTGTTGCAATAAATACATGTGTACATGTGTCTTTATGGCAGAATGATTTATAACTTTGAGGGTATATAACCAGTAATGGGATGGCTGAGTCAAATGGTATATCTGAAAACTCTGAATTTCTAAAAATACTGTTACTATGTATTCTAAAAAATATAATTCTAAAAAATCTAAAAAATATATTTGTCTATAAATTGTTTCAATGCTAGTGGAGAAGGAAAACAGGTAGATCCTGATTTTCAGTACGTATTGTCAAAATTTTACCAATTCTCTCTGTAATTAGGATTTTTCTTGTAAAATGCTCAGGATCCACACCGTTCGCACCTACTCAAGATGTTAAAGCATTTTCTAAAGTTATGGAGGCTTCCATCAATTGGTGTGCATTGATTATTTCCCAATTCCTAGTGTTCAGAGAGCACATAAGCTGTAGTTGAATAATAGGCCTCCTGGCTTGGTGCAGAGGCTAATGTCTATAATTCTCTCCTTGGGAGGCCAAGACTAGGGGGAACACTTGAGTCCAAGATTTCAAGCCCAGCCTGCACAACATGATGAAGCCCTATCTCCACAGGAAAAAAAAATATATATAGCCAGGCTTGGTGGTGCACGCCTGCCATCCCAGCTACTCAGGAGGCTGAGGCAGGAAGATCACTTGAGCCCAGGTAGTCAAGGCTGCAGAGGGATGTGCTTGTCCCATTGTCTGGGCAACAGAGCAAGATTGTCTCTAAAATAAAGAAGAAAATAAAAGAAAAATTCCTGAATGACAGAACCAATATGCTTATTCCATATCTGCTTATTATGAACCAAATGTCAAGAATAGCCCAGCATCTTCTGTGGTTCTTTTATTTCTGTGCCTTTACTACCTATGAAACTACAGTATGTATGTTTTCTCATAGAAGTTTTGTTTTACAAAAACGTATCTGTCATTGGTCCACTAATCTACTATTCCTCTTATAGTTTACTAATATTTTTAATTTTTTTACTTCTTTTTGGATAACATAAATCAATTTAACATCTTTGATTCCAAAGGATGAGAGTGGTTTAAGAATTCCACTAGTTTACTGTTTTCATTAGTTGAGTAATGCACATTTAATTGTTCCACAGCTTTTATCTGCATTTCTCTCTTTCTCAAGCTGATTTTCCACTCATCAAAAAATATTGTGGTAAAATTAGAAGGAACAATCTAAATGTCCACCAGTCTATTACTGGTCAAATACATTATTGCATATTCATAATAGGAATATTAAGAAACCATATATTCTCTCTTTTTTTAAATAAAATAATGAATTCATAAATAAAGACATGTATGTATAAGTCTTGTATAGAAGAATGCACAAGAAGTGACCAACTATTTAGTTACTATGGAGGGGCGATAGAATGTCTCTGTTGAGTAGAGTGCATCGTGACAGGACATCCACTTTTCATTTTATAATCTTGAGAAAAAGATTATCTTTTTCTACCACTGCGATAAACTTAAACAGTAAACTTCTCAGTTATCCCTGATTTCATAGAGGAAAATTGTTTTCCACTTTTTGTTTGCTAAGTATGACAACCTCACCATTAGGGAAAATGGATTTGTATTTATTGTTCCAAAAGCTCTCTAAATGAAACTAATTTTTCCCCAAAGTTTAGTGGAAGGAAAGCCCAGAAGAAGATCTATTTTTGCTTTTATATCCTTTGTATCTAAAATGGATTATGTTATTTTAGTTCATGCTCACATCTGTTTATAATAATGTACAACTTGTACAAAACAAAACAATAATTGAGAATAATTGCAGAGATTGAATAAAAATAAGCAATTTTAGAATGTTTGGGATTGAGCTTTTTTAAAAAGGATTCTTTTAAGTAGTCTTAAAATATGACTTTAATTTATCCATTAAATTCAACAGAATTCAAATACAGCTGTTAAAATCACGCAATTGACACTAATGTTTTATCATTACTAGTTAGCATACAATTTTTTTGTAATTGGAACTGGGTTTTGTTATGTACAATTACAAAAAATTTTAATGCTCTGAAAAGAATATTTCAAATATAAATATACCTACTAAATAACTGTTATCTGAATCAAACTGTACAGATTCATAATTAATCTTATCTCTGCATTTATTAACCCTTTTTTTGATTTTGCTGAACTAGCTATATTATGCCACAGAGCACACTAGGAAAGCTTCTAGACTTTGTTTTGTTTTTAAAAGTGATTATAAATTTTTAGCATATTTAAAAATTTTTATCTCCTGGAACAGAATTTTTTTCACTTAAGTTTATTGAAACACGAGTTTCAAACCTCTCTAAATGAGTTGTGGCATAGTCTTATTGAGTATTTATGTTCAGATTTTAAGAACTGGATGAAATATTTTCTTTTTTAATTTTTATTTTTACTTTTCTTGGAGTCAGGGTTTTGCTCTGTAGCCCAGGCTGGAGTACAGTAGTGCTGTCACAGCTCACTGCAGCATTGAACTTCTGGGATCAAGCCATCCTCCTGCTTTAGCCTCCTGACTAGCTAGGACTACAGGGATGCATCACCACACCTGGCTAATTCTTTTGTATTTTGTAGAGATGAGGCCTTGCTATGTTACTCAGGCTTCCTATCTTGGGCTCCCAAAGTGCTGGGATGACAGCCATGAGCCACTGTGCCCATCTGGATGAAACATTTTCAATGTGGAAACAAGGTGCCCCACCTAAAGCAGCCAAGGCCCTGGTAGTCTACAGCTCTTCATCCGCTCTCTGCTTTATCTACTCAGCCCTTCCACATTTATCCCCGACCTTGGACTCCATGCACGGCCCTGCCTCTGTATCCTTGCGCTTGCCATTCCCCATAAATAGAATGGCCTTCACTGTCTACATGGCTCCCTCTATTACTTCTCTCGGGACTTTACTAAAAAGGCACCTTCTCAGTAAGGACTGATGCTACCATCTTTTCCAAACTGTTGGATCTCACTCATCTGCTTTATTTTTATCTCCTTAGCATTGATCACAATCCAAATACTTCTTATTTTATGTAGTTTCTTTTTTTTAAATGGTTTAGTTTGTTTTGTTCACTGCTGTATCCACAGAACCTATTCTTGACATGTAGAGGTGTTCAATTAAAAAAAATAAATAAATATAGGGCAATACAGTGCCTGAATGATGAAATTAGTTGGAACCAAATAGTTATCTCCTACAAAGGGGGCACATGTTCTCCAGTTTACCATGGATGTCTCATTCCTGTCTCATCTGGCCCACTTTATCAATATATGTTGTTTGCCTAGCCTCACTTAGCTTTTGAAATTGTAACGCTTGAATCACGTTTGTAACTTATTATTCTCTCTGACCCATCTTAATTGAATCACTTGACTCAATAATCCATTGATAGTTATTATCATATTATTTTATGTCTTCAGTTATGACCACTCCCCAACATAAAATTGTCTAAAAAAGTCATACATAGAAGCAGATGGGATGACATCTATGAAAGGCCAATGGGACAATGGTATCCCATACCATACACCAATGGAAGATCACAGCATACAATACATATACTTTACTCCTAAGTCATATATTGGATAAGAATTCCGCTGAAACTATGGGTTTGAAGAATTCCCCCATTTTGTTCAATTTTGCCAAGTAACAGGTTTGGGACCTTGATCAATTTACACATGACTCATAATTTTATTAAAACTTTTCAGATCTACATGAGCTGAATTCGAGTTGCAGCTTCAGAGCTAGCATAGAATCGAAAGACTTAATAATAACAGAAAACTCCTTTTGCCTCCTCACATATGCAGAATTGAAGGCACTTGTTTTGCCTTCAGTTTTAGTTCCTTAGCAAGTGTTTTGAAGACACTTGCTAAGGAACTAAAATTGGCACACTGTATCAGTTAGATATTGCCATAATTACAGCGTAACAAAACATCCCAAATTTTAATGGCAAATAACAGCAAGCATTTAGTTTTTGCTTGCTTATCTGTGAATCGGCTGCAGTTTGACTAACCTGAGCAAGGTGCAATATGGTTTGGCTCAAAGCTGCAGGTGTGCCTAAGTCTGTTCTACATATTTTGCAACTTCCTTAGACCAGCAACTACTTAGGCATGTTATCAGGTTGGTGCAAAAGTAATTGCGGCTTTGCCATTACTTTTAATGTAAACCTAATACTCTCAATGCAAAAGCAGAACATAAATCTGCCGGTATATTGCTGTCATCATATCCTTTATGTTGGCCAAGTCAAGCCACTAAGCCCTCCAGAAAAGAGCAGGAATGTATACTACAACATCATGAGGCCACAGCAAGGCTATGCCTATAAAAGACTATTTAGGGGAATGAAAAAATTTAGACCAAGAAATTGATTTAATATATATCCACTATTATGCAAGTAGACAGATACCTAATATATCTGTAATCTTAAATCTTGGGATGCATAGTCAGATTTTAAAAATCAGATAGTCCCCCTATTATGGCATAGGTGAACAATGAACACAGAAAATAATGACTGAAGACTACAGTAAATCTCTTTACCTTCTGGACATTAAGCTCTAAGAACTCAGATGTTAGCACTGAAACTCTACAAAGCATTGTCATCTCAAAATTCTGAGACAGACTAACCACAGAACATGAGGAGTAGCTTTGTCTCCAAAGATGTGGGTAGAAACCACCTTTTTGCAATTTCTCTAATGGAATTACAATTAACCACAGGCCTGTTGTGGAATAAGGCTCCAGTGGGTATTACAAGTTTAGCTTAATGAATATGATTCAACAATGTACAGCATATTCTCTAAGTCTCTCTGGAAAGATGTTTAAATGGTGATTTCACAAAATATTACTTTTAATCAAATCACATAGGGATATCATTATTTAATAGTTCATCTTTCCCTAAATAGATTAAATTTTATAGGATATTTTTTTTCAGCCAAATGTACTATATATATTTTTGATGAAGACTTCTTACTATTTGACAATCTGCCCATTCA
Source organism: Cebus imitator (assembly GCF_001604975.1). Taxonomy (NCBI): domain Eukaryota; kingdom Metazoa; phylum Chordata; class Mammalia; order Primates; family Cebidae; genus Cebus; species Cebus imitator. Next base: position 3,904,248 of record NW_016107462.1, on the reverse strand, counting down.
ACCTGGCTTCCCCTGAAAAGAACTGTGTGCTGAAGAAGAAATACATATGTTTATGTCTATAAATCCAAAGAGAACACAATATTTTCTTAGCCCCAAACTGCAAGATGCTTCCAGGACAAACAAAAGAATTGCCAGTGGAAACTCTGAATATTAGTATTTGAAGTGTTTTAGGGAAGCTGGAAATTTTTGTGAAATAAAAACATACCGTAATTTGAAATTACACACATTCGCTGAGCAAACCCTTGCCAAACTGGCTTCTCAGAGACTATTTTTCCACCCAAATAGCTTAATGGTTTTTCTTTTAAGTATTAGTTGAAAATATTTACCTACAAGTTCAAGGCAACGTCCTGGAGTTGATTTAAATCTAGTTGGAAATCATTCTGAGATTTGTGTGTGTGTGTGTGTGATTAATTATAAAGAAAAATACAGAATATTGTCAATAACAATGAAAACACAGGTCATGACTTCTTCTCAATTACCTAAAAAATGTCCCTAGCAACAGTAAAATTACAAGTTATAAATTATGTCCTAATGGAGTAGAATTAATCAGTAGAAAGATTGAGATTTGGTGCTTCAGCAGCATAAGATGACAAGAATTAAGAGGCCCAACTCATGAAGTTGTGAGAAAGTGTTAAAAACCCCAAATCCTTCAAAATATTGATTGAACAGAGAAGAGTAACTAGCAATAGGCTGAAAAATAAATCCCCTGGCTTAAACAACTAAATAGAAGAGGGGATGTAAAATTTGCACAATCTGACCGCACCCTTTATTTTAAAACAATAACTTAATAAACAACTCGAAGCCAGACCTTCTCTCTAGATTTTACACCAAAACAGCTCAACACCAGCTATGCTGGTGAATCTAATTATGTGCTATAACAGAGGCCACTTGGAGTACCATTCCTTTTTGCCAGAAAATTCCCTTGCTCCCTTAAGAATTTTTTTATTAGCATTAGCAAATAAAGGAATTTTAGTACTTTATTTTATGACCACTGGCATCGGTGGTTACAATTTGAAATAACCACCGTATCTTAGCAACTCTAATCTTAACAAAATAAATGCAGCAAGGAGCAAACAGGCTTCACACCATACTAATGTCTCTTCAACATCTAAAAAAGGGGAAGGGGGGAAATAAATGAAGGATGACTCTCACTGTGCTGGTACCGTGGAATTGGCAGCTCTCCCATGACCAAAAAAATTACATTTCTTTCCATTTTCACAGCAGGGGCACCTGCAATGATATATCTTAAGAAAAAAATGTACTTGGGCCTAAAGGGGCAGGCCTAAACAAGAGAGGGAAAAGGATGATTAATCAGAAAGAGAAAGATGTGAGGGAAAAATTGAAATTATATCTTGCTTATTTTCTTTCCTTATGATGTTGAGGTCACAGCAATGGCAGCATCTGTTAGTTGTCTCCTAAATTCCATTCTAACCAATGTTCATATTTGCATAATTTGATAGTTCCTCCCCTTAGACACTAAAGTCTGAAGTATCTCCAAATTCAAATTATAACTACCATCAGAAAGAAGGAACTACATAAATAGTGAATGAATTAATCTGGTTCTGTCCCTTCGAACTGGTTAGTAAATATTAAGGACACAAACCTTTTTATTCACTTCATACTTCTAGATTGATTTCTTAAAGTGTTCCTAATGTAGAATTTGGTCCAGGTGCACATCCACATCGATCTGAAGTCAACCTCAGGAAGCATACCTTGAAGGAAAGATCAGGGACTTTGCTATTAGAAGGACTTGAGTAGGGACCTCCACTCCATCATTTCCTAGCGCTGAGAACTTAGGATATTACATTTAATATCTCTGAGCTTCCAATTCTTCTTTCGTCGAATGAGATAGAACTCCCTAGGAAAAAAGATAACAATGAAGTTGTCAATTAGAAAGTTTTGTAGCCCATTTCCTTTTAGGTAGATTTACCATCCGCTGAGTTGATTCACTTCTCTTGATTTCCTTTCAATTGAGTCATGTAGGCCACCAATGGCAAACGTATCATACATGGTAGCCTACTCAATACTATCTTCCTTTATACTAACCAGGTTAATCACCGTTCCACAATACATTGCGCTGTTGAGTATTTTGGTTCATTAACTCTTGAACCTGTTAATCCTGTCCATTTTCAATGGCAAATTAACATCTTGTTTGAGCTTTCATTACCTCTTGTCTTTACTATCGATTGTAGAAGCCTAAATATTGCTCTCCTAATCCAATCTTGTCCCTTCCAATCTGCTGCCAGTATTCTCTTTCTAAATTTGACTATGTATTTTCCCTCTTCTAAATTCTCCATTGTGTAATATATGGGCCTTCAAGTTCCGAGCTATGCCTACTTCTCAATTTCCATTTCCTGGAATTCTTTCTACCCTGAACCCTACACTCAAGTTCAAAACAGTGTGCTTCTAATGTTGCTTCATAACCCAACAATTCTTTGGCAACTTTGTTCTCAACATAATATGCCTTTCAAACTTATTTTCCCCATCTATAAATCCTTCAGAGCTGGAACATTATTTTTCCGGTGAAGACATTCCTGCAATCTACTTAGAAAGTTGATAATATTCTACATAGGATCATATCTATACAATATACTATGTCTTTACAGTACATAATTACAGTGCTTTGTAAATTATTTACTTGCTTGTGTGTTTGTCTCTCTCATTAGACTGTGAGTCAAAGATTTCAGGACAGAGACTATGGTTCATTATTCTCATTGTCTAGCACAGTGTCTGAATTTAATACGTACTCAATAAATGTTAGCCTATCTCCTTTACCACCCTGCTTTCTACCCTTCAAATAATACAAAGATGAATTGAATTGACCTGTTTAGGCTTTGATTTTGATCATCATAACATCAAATTTTACTTTGTTAATGTAATGATTGATCTAATTTGAAAGAATACACATCTCTTTACCACAGAAAACAGATGGAAACTTAGAAAAAATAACTTATGATATTATTTTTGTTCTTGATTACTGTTTTTTTTTTTTTTGATGACCATAACCCTATTTTGTGTGTTTGTAACCTTGAATCTTCCTTTAGGCTTTATCTTACTCTCTTTGTTACCTTGATCCCACTTGCTTTATATTGCACTGGCATGTATACAGTAGAATCAAAACTAATGATAATGATCATTGGGATAGAAATAGTTACCTTTTGGTATTAGAGTCATAAATTTTGAAGATTGAAAGGTACATAATTTTATATATTAAAATTCCAATAGAATAGAGTTGTGGAATTGATTTGTGATTAAAAAATTGGTATAATACGGAAAAAATCCTGTAAGTTTAAACTCTTCTAGAAAATTTTCAACTAATTCATATAATAGATAATCTATATTACATGATAAAGAATACGTATGAAGTGCTCAAGAGCACAGTTAACTTTCTGACATACCAACTTTTCTGGTGGGCTTAAAAAAATTATTCACTAACTCTCCATATCCAGGAGATTCATCATCAACCATTCAGAACTTCTCTGTTTTCATCCTTGTAAGAAATACTGCCAGAAAAACACTGCATATAACTTACAAATAGGAGGGTGTCAAATTTTACCTGTATATGCTGAAGAATATCTCAAAATGTAAATAAAACTATAGATGAAAAACTACCATTATGTCTGAAAAAAGAGGGAAGTCATCCAAAGTTAGAAAAAAGGAGAAAAATCAATCTAATGGCCAAGAATAAATGCATTCAAGCAACATGAATTGATCTTCTACCATGTGCTTGGTACTATGATTGGCATTCAGGAAAATAAACTAAAGAAAACAAAATAACTATCCTTCATGGTAGTCATGGAAACAGATAGGCGACCACTCACTGATTATTATGATATGCCCTGAGCCTTGTATTTTTCAAGAATACTTCATCCAGAACCTATAATTATGAATTATTGAAAAAAGAGTCATGTCTAAATATATTATTTCTATTCTGTGAAAAAGAAAACATATTTACAAATATTTAAGATGATAAGGTTGTCTTAAGGATGATTAAAAAAAAATAAAGTTCTATCGGGTTTTTCCTCTAAAAATATTTTTATCCCAATGATAGTCCACTTTGTAAAGAATACACAAAGCCTTGCTTTCATAGTTTAAATTGCCAGATTAAATACAGAGTGCCCATAACTTTTTTAGTATTGTGTCCCACATATTGCTTTGTAAATGTAGGTTGATGTCAACAGCCTATTAAATATGTTTCAGTATCAAATATGTTCCTCATATTGCATGGAACATCCTTATACTAACAACTGATTCATTATTTAACTGAAATTCCAGTTAAATTGGGCCTCTCGTGTTTTTATTTGATAAATCCAATGACCCTATTTATAGTGATGCCCATCAAATGATCAAACTTCCCAATTTGAGTTCACACTGTATGTTGTTTCCGTGGACCAGTGGATGGAACAATGATGAGATACCAAGCAGCCTACTTGGCCTTGTGTCTACAAAAGCAGTGTTTTTCAAGCATTTAGACTTAGACAGTTTCTTTCCAGCTTACATTCCTAAACTGCTTCTGGCATGTTGCTCAAGTAACAAAGTGTGACCTTTATCTTTTCCTCCTGGTGAACAAAACAGAAATTTTCTAAGGAGATAAAAATATCAAAAATTAAAAATGGTGATGCACTATTCCAAGAATCTTAAGGCTGTCAATACTTTATGCTTTTAAATAGTTGCTATGGTTCACCCCAGAAGCATCTGCATATGTCTGTGGATTTTTTTTTTTTTTAATGGTGTGTAGTGAACTTTGATATCTTTTGGGAATAAAAGAACTCTCTATCTGTCTATCTACATATATATATTTAACAATGCAAGTTATTGTTATATAAATGTAGGCTGTTGTCAATTTCAGTTCCCTACCATATCAAAAGAACAAAGCAGGCAGGAAGAGCAAGAGGATGATCTAATATGCCTACGCTAATAACAAAGCCAGTGTCCTAAATTGGCAATGGCAGCCCTCTTCTGCGAAGATTGTTTTTAACACCATCAGTAGACATTCAAAAAATTGGATGGTGACAGGAAGAGCACATTTTAAATTGTCAACCTTCATGATGTCCTTTTGAAGAATAGCAATTACATAACTCGGGGAGCTTTATTTTGCATTCGAAAATATATATATATATATATATATATATATATATATATATAAAGCAGTTTGCAAAAATGTTATGCAAGAATCCATATTCTGAATTCTTTGTAGAAATTAAAGTTACTTATTTTTGACTATAATCTTGTTTCCTTCTATTACCCAGTTACAAGTTAAGGTTGGCATCAATCTTAAGTAAGTAGTATAGAATTAAAAGTGCCTTCTATTTAAGTTATTAACAAATTCATTTAAAGAGGCTATCAATCATATGCTATTTCTTAATCAGATTCAAAGTCCAGTTTGTGATTTTCCAAGAATCATGTACTTTTTAAATCTACATAGCATTGAAACATTAAGAGTTTGTTAATATTCTAATAATTTGTTAAAGTTTTAAGTTGTTTTCTCTTAGGCAATGAGAGAGGAAAATGTTATCCAAAAGTAATTTTATATCACCAAAATTTCATTTGGTTTTTTTCTAATTCTTAGCTTCATTTGAAATAATTTTAGAAAAAAAACTCTTTAAAAATGCAGACTTAACGCCAAGAGAAACGCATTGCAAGCACCCTAAATAGTTAATGTATTTTCTAAATGAATGATTTAAAATAGCTATTAAAGGAGAGGAAATGAGCTTAGGTTTCTAGTAATGACTTCTCCTCTTCAAAATGAAATCTGTAAATCCCTGATTGCAATTCCAAATCCCCTAAGGACCAGCAGTTCTGGGACCAGGGCTCACTGGCTTTATGTCTAATAGCACCAGATAAGTAGTATGATTTTTATATATATAATTTGGGAGAATATTCAGAATTTATAGTACTGAAGACAATTTATGAATGAATTTCCTTTTTAAAGTACATTATTCTAAAAATCAACTTTTCCACCCAAATTGTAAGCAGAGCACATAGGAATGTGAGAAGCATGGGTATATACATAGAGACATATGTGTATGTATTTATATATGCATGCACACACATGCACAAAATATAAGTACTATTTTATTCATAAGAGCATAATGATTCAGACTGTGATTGTTAATAAAAATGCATTTCTAACCATCAAATTTGAGTCTATTATTCTAAGTTAATTGCATTTGCCCTAAAGAGACTTACAGCTGGCTGTCAGCCTGTTTGTGTCAGTTTCATTTTATTCATCAGTCAATCTTGTCTCTTCTTCTTTTCACATCCCATATATTGATCAAATAGATTTGTGAGCCTACTCCACAGCTTTCACAGTATTAAAAAATTAAAAATAATCTTGATATTATCATCAGATGTATTTGATTACTTTGTTCATTTACATGTTATTTTAATTGATATTTCAGTAGCAAATAGAATGCCCTTTTGACAGGCCCATAAGACTGCCATTAAATATAATAGATGTAGCTCACTCAAAGAGGCATTGAGAAAATGTTAAACATGAAAAAGTCTACACTGCAGTGGTCGGCAGCATTTCAGCTTTTCAGCTGGAACAGAGAATACTCATCATGGTAAACATTAGTTCCTCACTGGAATGTATTACAGAGTAAGGAAGCATCTTGTTAAAATTGGTCCTCAGCAATTATTAGGTGATGAAGTGGATTAAAGAAATAATGGGCACCTTGTTCCCATTTGAGCCAAAGAAAACCAGTGGAGGAAACCGAAGAACAGGGAGATTAGGCTAGGAAAGTAGTTAAGGTGGAAAGCCTGTGAAGAATTAGAATCTTCCATATGTGAGTCAAGTTGCGTACAGGGGAGATGAAAGGCATCACGGGGTGAGGAGATAATTAGCAGATCAGAAGCAAAGCAGTTAAAAGGTGACCCTTACCTCCTCTGTTACTCAGTCTGGGAAACTATAGGCAATTATTACAGTATTTTCTCCAGGGACGTGTGATACAGTTCTTCCATGTATCCTCCAAGACACAAAGCTCTCTCAGCATTGTCATTGCATTGCTTGAGTTCAGTGCTTTTTATGGAAATTCCTTTACATCAAGCCAGCCTTGTCTTTCAACATTGCTTTAAATCAGTGACGCCCAACTGAGGGCGATTTCACTCCCTAGGGGACATTAGGAATACCTGGAGACACTGGAGAAGATGCTGCTGGCATCAAGTGGGTAGAGGCCAGGGATGCTGCTACCCAACCCAGAATGCATAGCACAGCCCCCCACAACAAAGAATTCTCAGGTTCGAAATGACGATAGTGCCGAAATTAAGAAAGCTTGCTTTAGATGGATGGCTAAAATACACTTAAAGCCAAAAAACGAAAACTACATCACAGTTCAGCAGCAGCGCAGTGTGTAGGATTTAAGCAACTCTGAAAGACAGAAAGCAGTGTAGCTGCTGCACGCAGAATTTCACACTAGCCTATTAAATAATACAATTCATTACCTAGACCCCAGGAACAGTTGAGCCAAACACAACCCCAATTTTAAGGAAAACAAAGAAAAATGAAAATTATTGCTCGATAGAAGACATTTCAAAGACCTCCAAGAAAAACCAGCTGAAAAATCCCCAATCAAAAGGCTCAGCAAGAAAATTGTGTCACAGCCCCTAATCCTCAACAGACCTTAACAAGATGTTCATGAGCCAAAGACTCTTGTCTGCAGAAGACAAAAGGCACGGGAAACAATATAGTCTAGAGAAGGATTATCGTTAAGAGGCAGGAGAAAGATAAAACAGATTCCTCAACCTTACAATTAGGACTCCTAAAAAGAATAACCAGAACTGTGCTAAAAACCATGTCATAAAATGTTTATTTCTTTCTGCTCTTGGGAAATTAATATTTAGGTTAGTCCTGGGGCAATTTTTAAAGGCTTTTTTTCATGGATGCTTTTTACCCACCTGCCTAGACACCCGTGCCACCAAACCCCTCCCTGGCACAGATGGCCAAGACATTTGCTTTTTCAAATACTCCATATTTCCACAGCCACCCACCAGACAAAAATTAGATTACCAATGCTTGTGTAAACTTTCCAAGCTCTGACACAATAAGATTCCAGGAAATGTACATGCACAGCTAAAAGCAGCATTATACATAATGCACTGTAATTCCAACAGACAAGTTGCTATCTTCGATAGATATACACATTTTTCATGCCAAACACATGAACGTCAATACATTTTTCTCAAGTTAAAATGGAAACCATTTAACAGATATAATGGGCACAATGAATTTCATTTTGCATTACTAATGCAGCAGAGAAGGAGGGAAGTTTTGGAAAGGATTGCAATGAGACCAAGAACAACAGGAAACAACTTAGAAGCTATCATGCTTGTCCAAGCAAGTCCCCCAAAGCATGGTCATGGGACCTACGGGCCACTGAGAGTTCATAGTCTCAATTATCTAATTCCACAAAACAAATTTTCTACCAATAGGGAAAAAAGTTTAAAAACTGACAAAATCATAGCTGTGTTTTTGCAAAAAGATCAAGAGGATGTCACTATGTGTTTTTCCCACCATTTCCAAAGAGACGTTATCACAGCCAACTTGATTTTAGGGGAGATTAATTGGAGGCATATGAATGAAATGATGTGTCATGTAAAAGTGGTTAGAAAGATACTCCAGAAGCCCAATCCTCAGCCTCTGCTTTTACCAGTAGAAATATATCCTCCAAAACTCCTTTTAATCCCTATTATAAATATGTCACAGATAGCAATACACATCATTGGCCCTTACCCTTACCAGGAAATTGTCTTTAGTCTTTCTGACATCAAAGATAGTGTAGCCAGCCATCGCACACAGAAGAACTGTGTTGGTGCCACCTACAAGGATTAGATAATAAACTCTAAAGGCCTAAACAAATGTTGTTATACAGTTTAGAATGAGTCTTTTGAGCACAGGTTTTTGGAATCAGACAAACCTTGGTTCTAAGCCCATCTCTACTACTTACATATTGTGTGAGCTTGAACAAATTACTTCATCAGAGTTTCAGTTTCTCCATTTGTAAAATAGGTATAATATTTTCAACATTAATGGTTTTTAGGAAGGATTAAATGGACTCATGTGTGTAAGACATTAGGTACCTTAATAGCCACAATGTTTAGGAACAGCAGGACATGATTGAACACTCTGGCCCTACTTGGTTAAAGTCCTTGCTTCCACTACTTCCTGACTCTGTGAACTTGGGTCAGTTACTTAGCATCATTAAATTTCAGCTTCCTTACCTCTAAAATGAGAAAAAAATACTAACAACAATACCTTTAGCAATGTTATAAGGATTCAAGTGTGATAATAAAAAAAAAGGCTTAACAATTCCTACCATATAACCCACTACATTTTAGCCCTAATAATTCTTTTTGTCATATTTACAAATGAGATATAAACTTCCTTAGTGTTAGGCACCAAAATGACCAGTAAAAACATCTCAAAATATAAATGCATACACAAAGATAGATGTAGAAAGAAAACAAAATTGAGAAGCATAGCACACTCTTCATTATGTTTATCATGAGTTCCAGCAATAATTTGCCTTTCCTTGATTTTATTTTTGACCCTAGTATATAAAGACACACCTCTAAAGCATGAAGTTTTAAAGTAGAAATATGACAATATTTATGAAGATCAGTTCTAGCAATTCTTCCAAAATATCCCAACTCCCAGGAACTGATAAATTTTTTGGCCCATATGTCATTTGTGGTACCCCGTGATGTACAGAAGTTAGTGTCACTGCAGTCACATCACAGGCTAAAACCACTGTGACAGCAAATTGGTTACAAGGTGTAAAAAATGGTGGACACAAAAAATGAAGGATTTTCTTGACTGTGAAAGGTCAAGATGAGCTAGTAGGCTATTAACTTGGCTCATTTATCAAATGATGAATCAACTTTTATGAGAAACATTCAGTGTTTTCAAACTGCTTATCAAGTATCCTGATTCTGTCATCTTAACGGGCCTATATTATTAAAATTTTCAGAACACCACTTAATATTTTAATTATTAAATTACAGCGATGTGCCTTGGTGTATCACAATAACTCAGACTTTTGGCTTGTTTCTGTCTTCTTGTGCAGAATAAACTAGGGGGTTCTAAAGTGCACCGTGTTTAGCCAGGTAAATAATAAACCAGAGTGGTACTATGGTCAGAAATAGGAAGAGAAGCAAATTAAGTACTTTTAATTGACGCTGGAAGAATGAAAGAATTCACACTTTCTTAGAGCTATTATTTCAGACAGTCTGGTGTCAGAATTAAAAGCCAACCAGTGCATCTGTTTATATTGCCAAGGATTTTCACAGTAAGAAGGGCTAGGAAACACATATTTTTAATTAGGGTCCAAATTCCAAAGAACACCAAAAAATAGTGTGTCAAAAATATATATTCTTATGATTTTTATTGTCCAATGTCTAAACAAAGACGAAAAACCACATAGCTCACTTCTCCTTCACAAACACAAGTGGGGAGATTAAAAAAAAAGTAATTCTGTTGCTTTGGCCACAGACTCTCTCTCTCTCTCTTTTTTTTTTTTTGTTATCCTGCTTGTTTCTGGCTTAGTTACTGCTTTTTTTTTGCCCCAAGATGAAATAATATAGGAAAAGCTGGTTAAGGAAAGCTTCATTCACATATAAAGTTCACCAGGATGGCTCTGTTATTTACCAAGCCTTAAAAGTTGAATTACAATGGCTATCTAAAATGACCATTTTACACTTTAAAATACATCTCTTATTTTAAAAATTGGCATTAACTCCTTGCTTATCTTGAGCTTCTAGTTAAACAAGTGCCCTGTGTAAAATCTATACTGATGTATTGAACATTTAAGCACTCAAAATTATCATTAACCTATTTTTACTTCTCAGCAGCAAAATTAGAAAATTAGATATTTTTTTCTATTTCAAAATTTACTCTTTCAGTCAATGAAAGAGAAAGAACACACACACACACACACACACAAACACACACAGAGTAATGTTTTGTCCACAAGAGTAGATAGACTTCATTGTCTCATTTATGTCTTCAACAATATTCATTGATGATCTATTTGCCAGACACTGGACCCACTATTGGGAAATAGTTGAACAAGACATCAGTGTATTTAGCATATAATCATAACATAGGGCGATACGATCTCCTATAGGAAAAAACAGGCATGCTGGGAAATCACTTACAGGTAGAAAAATGATGAAACAAACTTGAGAGATGATCGGCCTTCATTCCCTTTATTTGACTGAGGAGGAAACTGAGATGGAGAAAAGCTGAGCTTCAGAATCACAGCGCTCTTTTGTAAAAAATTAAACTAGAATTTATGTCTCCAAATTCAAATTTTATACTCTCCTTATAGCAATGTACTCCCTAGAAAATGATTGGCTTTGTTTTCCTCCAAAACAATAATGATCAAACCATGAGCCTCAAGACAGTTGGCTAAAGTTGGAAATGTTCTCTTTGGGAACAGAGTCGATGTCCAACCTGATTGCATAACGTCCTCAATGGTGGAGAAGGGTTGAGAACTCAGACACAGCTGGGGTCTAATCTTGCATTTCTATACCTAACAGCTAGACAACCTTGGGCAAGAATGAAACTCTGAAAATCATTTGATTTTTTTAAAAAAATCTTTCAAATTAGGATTACAAATTACAAATTCAAATTACAATATCTTCAAGATACAGGTAAATTTCGTGACATAGTTGAATTGAGTAGGTATTCAACATAACATACACAAATTCCTAGCCCCACTTTTCACTACTGCAAGTTGAATAGAACTGATGAAAGACCAGTTCAGCAGAAACCACATTTCAGTTTCTTTATTCCTTTCCATTCATTTTAGCATAAGATTCAGCCTCCAATTTTGAGCCATTTTTGTAGATCATTTTTGGCATACCTTCACAAAATTAAACATTTCCACTCTGTGAATATTTTGGGAGTTAGAAAGCAGAGATTAAACAATTAGATTTAGAGAATTTAATCAGCATGCATCCTCTAAAAAGGGATGGGAAGAAAATAGAGTCAGAAGAAATATATAAAATTAATTAAACCTCCTATGCAATTCTGTGAGTCTTTTTCCATTACAGGTCATAGAAACCTAATAACTTTAGATAAAGAAGGAATTTGTAGACTCACATATCTAGGATGTCCAGGCAGAGACAAGCTTCAGGAGCAACTAAATATGGGAACCCAAACAATATATTTGGAATTTGTCCCTGTGGTTATAGTGCCCTGCATTTACCTTCTTTTCTTGGTCCCCTTTTGGGTCTTTATTCTCAGATAGACTTTTTTCTTTCTCTTTTTTTTTTCAAGACAAAGTTCTTATTCTCATTCAGCCTGGAGTGCAGTGGTGTAATCATGACTCATTGCAGTCTTTATCTCCCAGGCCTAATAGATCTTCTACATCTGCTTTCCAAGTAGCTGAGACCACAGGCATCCATCATCCTATTTGGTTAATTTTTCTGATTTTTTTTTTTATAGAGATGGGATTTCTTCATGTTGCCAAGGCTAGTCTTGAACTCCTGGGCTCAAATGATTCTCTTGCCGCAGCCTCCTCAAAATGCTGGAATTACAGGTGTGTGAGCCACCGTGCCCAGCCTCAGATAGACTTTTGACACATGGCAGAAAAGACGGCTTCTGTCCACCTGAAGCCCAAATAGTGTTTATACCTCACATAGAAGGAGAGGACTGTTAACTGGTAGTATGCTAATTTCAAGTCTAATGGAACACCTGGATTGGTACGATATGAGTCTCATAATTATCCCAGAACAAATTGCTGTGGCTAGGAGAGAGAGGACTCTGGCTATCATACGTCTGTGTGAGGAGCAGGAGAGGCAAGCCGTTCCCACTCGATTTATAAGGAATAGGTTCCCCATTGTAAAGTAGAGTTCTCTTTCCTGAAAAAGGGATCCTGGACAGGCCAAAAAAAAAAAAAAAAAAAAAAAAAAAAAAAAAA
>NW_016107462.1:3854699-3891279 GCF_001604975.1 Cebus imitator | reverse complement strand
TACTTAATTAGTTTATTTCACCTTTTCTTTTAGGATTCTAAATCAACCCTCTAAGAGGATTTAAATTCTATATCCTCTTGGAGATCATGATAAGTTAATCCTCCTTTCTCTGTGGTAGCTTCCTATAGTGACTATAGGAGCATTTTTGGTGAATGTTTAAGGAAAGAACTTTGCCTTTGTCCATGCCCACAATATGGCTGCCACAGCACCAGCATACAATTATAACACATGCATATTACTCAAAGCACATTAAGGTATATTTCATCTTGGAGATGCTTATAACCTGTGTACGTATAGATGTTAGATAACAAAAGGTTAGCCATCATTTCCCTATTTAGGCAATTATGGATTCCGAGTTTACCATATGTAGGACACTAGGTTTAGCTCTGTGGGAATATAAAAGCCTTAGTTTCTGTCCTTGAATGATTGAGGAGGAAGAGTAAGAGGTGTAAAACATCCATTTTAGCATAGCACGATGGACGGCACATGGATTTAATATTTAAGCTGAGTTTTAGAGGACAAGTAGAAGTTTCACTGAAAGGAATAGGAAAAGAATGGCCCAGGAAATAGAAAAGAATAGGAAAAGAATGGCATAGGAAATAGAAAAGAATAGGAAAAGAATGGCATAGGAAATAGGAATAGGAAAAGAATGGCATGGCATGCACAAAGAGGTCAAGATGGAAAAGTTTGAAATGTGCTTTTATATTTGGTTAAAAGATTACATATATGTGAGGGATGGGAAATAAACATAGCAAGGTAGTGTTTAAGCATTCATTAATAGAGGTCTGTCCATATTGTGGTATATCCACACTGGAGAATATGATGCAATAATTCTGTAGGGTAAGGAAGATCTAAATGAACAAACCTCCAGGATATACTAACAAGGGGAAAAAATAGCTTCCTATTAATAAATACAGCTTGGCCCCATTTACATTAAGTAAAAATCAAATATGCAAATATTCATGAACATATGCAAAAATCTGGAAAATGTTTATCCCAAACTGATAATAGGAACCAAATAAATTTGTCAAAGAGCAATAAGAATGGGGCAAGCTGCAGCAATGAAGTGGAGATGTTGCCTTGACATTGATACATCTGTATTGCTTATTATTTTTCACAATAGAAACTTACGTACATGTTGCTTGCTTAATAAAGAATTATTTTTTACATAAATAAAAGGTTTCTGCTAGGCGTGGTAGCTGTTACCTGGAATCCTAACACCTAGGGAGGCTAAGGCAGGGAGGATCACTTGACGCCAGGACTTTGAGACCAGCCTGGGCAACATACTGAGACCCTGTCCCTACAAAAATTTTTTAATTAGTCAGGCATTGTGGCATATGCCTGTGGTCCCAGCTACTCAGGAGGCTGAGGCAGGAGGATTGCTTGAACCCAGGAGGTCGAGGCTGCAGTGAGCCATGATTCTACCACTACACTCCAGCCTGGGTGACAGAGTGGGACCCCTCTCAAAAAAAAAAAGTTTTCTAGTAAAATAAAGGTCAATTTACAGGCCAGTAAAGACTGTGAACTTTAAAAAATTAATATTATAATTTTTTTTGGTTGTCAATGTGGAGGTTGCTAATACATTAAGGTTTACACATTAGTAAGAAGACTGTGTTACAAGTGGGAATATCTTAAGGCTAATAAACAGATAGGCAGTAGAACTCTTTAAAAGCCATTCCAAATATATATGTATAATAAAATACATAAAATATACAGTCGTATGGATTAAGGGGAGAGAATAGTTTTTTTTTTTTATATGTATAGGGAGTTTAAGGTATCAAAGTGATGTCATTAGGAAAGTTCCTTTGGGAAGTGTCTAAAAGACAATACATTTGCATCTGTAGATCACAAGGGGCCAAGTCTGATTTCAGTTTGGTTTTAGCAGTCATCCATACAAAGGTGATAGCTGAAGAATGAATAAGGTCAACAGGTCATTAGGGAATAAATTAGATTAGCAAGGGAAAGAGTGAAGAGAGCTAAAGCCAAGGTCTTGGGAAATATTCGTTAAGAGAAGCAGAGTAGTGCATTTGCTCATTCATTCACTGTTAATATTTTTCAAGCACCTTGTGACAAATCCTGTGCAGGTTTTGAAGACAGAATCACAATGGTGGAAAAGATGGCATGGTCACTGCCCATAGGAAGTTTACATCCATTGGACCACTAATACGAACATTTAATGAGCATGTATTGTCTTTGCTATGGCATTTAAGTATCACATCAGCCTTTGAAACAATGCTATAATTATTTTCTTTCTATAGGTAAAGAAATGAGGCTTAGTGAGGAGGGACAATTTGTCCTAAGTCATACAGCAATAAATTTTCAACAGCCTGATTTGAATGCCAACTTTGTTTGCCACCAGAACATTTACGCATTGTGCAACTTAACATCTTCAAGAGTGGCCAGCAAAGGGGTCATAGAGAAACCTCTAAAATAGGAGAAAAACCAGGATTCTACATTAAAGAAGACAAGAAAAGAGCCATGAGCCTGACTGACCATGTGTCAAGGAATGAAACTGATTAAAGATAATTGATTTGGTGATTAGAGCCATGTATTCATGTGTTTATCATTCACTCAACGATTATTTATTAAGTACCTGGAATGTATTATCACATGATCTTTGGAAGCTCAATTTAATTTTCGGGGAGATGGAAGTCAATTGTGAGGGATTAAGGACTAAGGACTACCCTGAGGGATTTGATGATGGAAAAATGAGTGCATAAAGGATTTATAGGCTCTGGTACACCTAAGCATGCATCCAGAGAGAGGAAGAAGTCAGTAGAATAAGACTGAAAATGCAAGGAATGAGGTTGATGGTTGACAAAACATATCTTTTGTGTATGGTGAAAAAGCTGGGGATGTAAAGCCCTCATGCAAAAGGTTACCCTTAAAAGGAGGGCTCCTTCTTCTCCAACAGAGGATGGAAGAAAAATGTAAAGGAACAGAGACATTCTACGGCAAAGTGTAATCATAGGAAACCATTCCAATAAAATCTCTTTGGGACAGAGGTTCTCAACCCTGGCTACACATTAGAATCATCTTCACAGTTGTTACAAATTGTGATGCCCAGACTGCACTCCAGACCAAATAAATCAGGAAACTGTGAGGTTTCTTCAGGCTAAGGATGTCCAAGGTAGGGTTTAAAAAGTGACAGACAAGATTTGAGTAAGGTGGGAGAAGAGAAGGCATTTTATGTGATGACAACTTAAGCAAAGCCAATTAAAAAATTAATTTGCTTGAAACAAAGGAAGCAAAGAAGAAGTGAGGGAGAAAACAGAAAAGTTGGACAGTGAGTAGATCACAAAGATTTCAAATTGCTGCAAAGTAGATGTAGGTATGTCCTATTACTTGAAACTGTAAGTGCTATTAAGCATCAGAATCTTTTTTTTTTTTTTTTTTTTTTTTTTTTTTTTTGGTTTTTTTTTTTTTTTTTTTTTTTTTTTTGCCAGGGTCTCACTTTGTCATCCAGACTGGAGTGCAGTGGCACAATCACAGCAGCTCACTGCAGTCTGGACCTCCCAAACTTAAGTGATCCTCCTACCTCAGCCTCTTAAGTAGCTGGGACTACAGATGTCTGCCATCATGCCTGGCTTATTTTTCTATTTTTTGTAGAGATGGAGTTTTGCTATGTTACCCAGGCTAGTCTCAAACTCCTGGGCTCAAGCACTACATCTACCTCAGCCTCCCAAAGTGCTAGGATTACAGGCATGAACCACTGTGCCTAGCCTGGCACTGAAATTTTATCAGTACTGTTTACTTTCATATCCCCAGACCCCATCAGAGCACCTAGCATATACTAGATGTTCAATAAACATGAGTTGAATAAATAGTTTAATAAATAAACAAATGTAGTTTTTAGGTGTCAACCCAGCCCTCTCTTTAAGTGTCCAGAATAGTTGAAAACTGGAATTGTCTCATACCCGATCCCAAGTCATTCATTGTAAGTACTTGTCCACATCCCAGAGATAATCCTGGGTCTCATTAGATACAATTCCAGTCTTTTTAATCTTAATGTGGGTATCATATTTTTATTAAAGTTTGTCAAAAACGAGAAAATAATAGGGAAAGCACACACTTACCATATGTCTCAGCATTTTACTCCTAGGGTTTTAGCCAAGAGAAATATCCACACAAAAACTTGAACAGGAATTTTCATAGCAGCTTTATTTGTAACAGCCAACAACTAAAAACAATACAAATATCCTTCAATTGGGTGGATAAACTGAATTAAGTACACTCGTGCAACTGAATATTACTCAGCAAAAAAAAAGAAACAATTGTTTTTATATGCAACAATCTCAGTAACTTTTAAAATAATTATGCTGTGTGAAAGCTTGACCAAGAAAAAGTACAAACAATGATTCAGTTTACATGAAATTTTAGAGGTTGAGTCACTCTAGCAAAAGGAACGGGTCGGAGGTTGCCTACTGAAGGAAGTGTAAGGATGGATGGATTACAAAAGGACATAGGGAAACTGGCGGAGCGTATGAGGGTATGATGGAAATGTTTGTTGTTTTGATTGTGGGGATGGCTTCACAGTGCACACACATGTCAAAAGTCATCAAGTGTTATGCTTTAAAGACTTGTCAATTATTGTATGTAATATATTTTAAATCTATAAAAAGGTTTTAAACAACAAACAATGAAAAGGGAGGCTTTATCATCAAAGTGCCAGCTGGCAAGTGATTTAAAATGAGATATTAGATATCTGTATTGTGAACTGTGTCACTTGCTTATTGTCATTGGCCATTATTCCATGCTGAAATTTTGTGTCTGGCATCTTGCTGCACTCCTGTCTCCCTCAAACATCACCAGTACCACCCACTCCACAGATTTCAGCTTGTATCTTTTGCAGAGCAGTTTACGACTCTTTTCTACACTAAGGTTTTGGGAGACCTCACTTTTAGTGCACAAACTCTGAGACTCTGTTGCCCAGGCTGGAAGGCAGTGAACGCCATCTTGGCTCACTGCAAACTCTGCCTCCCAGTTCAAGCAATTCTTGTGCCTCAGCCTCCCAAGTAGCTGAGACACAGGGGCATGCCACCATGTCCGGCTTATTTTTATATTTTCAGCAGAGACTGATTTTCACCATGCTGGCCATGTGGTCTCAAACTTCTGGACTCAAGTGATCCACCTGCCTCGGCCTCCCAAAGTGCTGGGATTACAGATGTGAACCCCCACACCTAGCCTAAGGCTTCAGACTTTCATAGGCCTTACAATTTTACAAATGATAGGATTTTTCCTTTTTTTCTGTACGAAGGAGCGAATCATCATGGGAAGGCAAGCAGAAGATCTCCAACTCAGTAAGAAGTCAGTTTCTGTGAGGTTATAAACATCTACTATTGGTAAAAACAATATGTATTTACATTATTATTGTGAATAATTACCTCCTTTGTTGGGGGATTTCAAGATTGATGACTTCATCCTAAGAGCATCATCGCTGTGTCCAGCCACATGAGTGGAGGTGTGAATGCTGTGGGCATTCGACACATGTGCATTGATCATGAGGATGAAGGTTGAAGATGTGACACTTGCTGAGATTCTATATCTTATGCTAAGAATAGTAATAATAGCTACTTAGTGTGTCCAAAGCTGTTTAAAAGCATTGACATTTTACATGATGCACATCCTCATAGAGCAGATCAATATTTATTCCTCCAAGTGTGTCGAGTATACTGTTGGGGCACCTCGAGGTGAAAACATCACGCTGCCAGTGTCACTGTGTCAGCCTCAGCACTTGGAAAGCACATATCCCAGTTCATTATGTCAGAATAATAGTGACCCTCGGCAGTTGAATATACTCATTAATGGCTAAAGGGAAGAAGGGTGGAAGTAGCAGACAATAATGCTTTGGGGGCTCTCAACATTAAACAACTGTCAAGAATACACGACTGTTATTTGGTGTAGCATCAGCTCTGGAAGGGAAAAACACAACACATGTGCATGCATGCACACACACACATGTACATATCACAGCAGACCTGTTTAGTATCTTCCAGATGAGAATTTAGTGACTCCTGGTCCACGTAATTTCATTGCCACCTAATTAGTAGGGGTAAGGGGGCAATAGCGGGACTTCCTTTTGTCCCGTTTCTTCTCTCTCGGTGTTTCTGTCTCTCTGTGCATGTCTCTATCTCTCTTTCTTCCCTTTTCTCTCTCTCCTTAGTGTGTGTGTCCCTGATTAAGCAAATCAGTCTTAATTAGTAACTAACCAGGGAAGGACATCCCAGTCTGTTCTCCAAGCCCATTAAGGGGTAATCATCCAGCACAACTAACAAGTCACTCAGGCCAGACTTTTGGAATTTGGCTCTTTTGTTCTGTCAATTTGAAGGGTACGGCGGCATGCGTGATGCAATTTAGAAGGGAGCTCTTTTAGAGCTTTCAGTCAGGAAGGCGTCGGGAGCTCTGGGGGTAGGGCTTAGCTCAGAAAAAGAGAAAGAATGCAAGTTTGCGTTGACAGCTTGATCCCAGAGAGAGATGGCGGGCTGCTTGTCTAGCAGGTCCTCTGGGTGTGGAAAAGGCAGGGGCAGGAACGTTGTCTTAGGCGAACGTGTGCCGCCAATGTTAAAGGAACAATTCCCTTCCTTGTGCACGTCTAGCTGTTTGCCACTGCTGTTTCCTTCAATAAAACCTCTTTGCACTTGCTGACTGGAGCCTGTCAGGCAATAATATTTTTCATGTACAGGTACGAAAATGCCCTTGTGTGTTTTGAATACATTTACAATTGATAACAATGAAGCTGTTTTGTCAGGAATAGTAGAAAAGTATTTGTTACAAATGCAGCGCAATGGTAAGACAAGGTGCTCTAAGGCTGCTAGGCCCACTCGAGGGTCAGTGCAGCATCCGAGAGCAGGGAATTGCTACAGAACGTGTTCAGGTGGTGGTCTTTTCATCCAAACTGAAAAGTGGAAGTTTGCTTTTTCAATAGAGCTGGATTTGTTAAGACTCTCTTTTCTGACTTGGGAGGAAGATAGTAACACAGCAGGTGTGGCATGGGCATGAACATACTTAGATTTGAAGACGTATTAGGACCTTGGTCTCACCATGAAGCACTGCCTTTATAACTCAAGGAGGGTGAGGGCATGAGATGAATTCTTCCACAGACAAACCACTACTTATAGAGGAATCCACTTAAAGAAACCTAGAATTGACTATCAAATCACCGTGTGCTGTCATAGCAGCTCAAGCTTCTGGTTGTTGTTAAATGAAACCAGATATTAAATAATAAACAATAATAGACAACTTCTGCCAGCCAATTTCATGAGTTCCATTATTCAAACATCTATTTGGCTAGGATTGAAAAACTCTGTGTGTGTGTGTGTGTGTGTGTGTGTGTGTGTGTGTGTGTGTGTGTCTATATGTATGATTCATTTAGAATTTGTCTAATGTAACAATAATTTCATAGAGGCTTTGAGAACCAAGTAAAAGTTCTAGTGGTCAAAAAATAAGGGTTTGACACCAGCCAACAAATATATACAGATTTTTATGAAAGGATATCCTGGTGAAAAGAATTTCTACTGCTGTTCTAAGAGTGAAATAAATCTCTACAGAATGAAGAGAACTGCATTGGGTGTTGTAAAACTATATTTACTTTCTTAAAAGGGCATTCATTGTCCAATGTAAATTATGATATCTATCAGTAAGAGACAGTGTGCTATTAAATGGATGTCTCTTGTCTCTGAAAGTATGAATTCCAATTTTGCCCTGACCATTTTTAATTCTATAATCTTAAGTAAATGTTTCCAACTCCCTGAGCTCAATTTCTTAACCATTATAATGGGGATGGCAGCAATAGCATCTAACATATATCAGTTTTAATAGGATAAAACTAGATAATAAATATACTTTGTACAAATCTTGGAATTCAACAAATATTAAATATTTTTATCACTATAGTTCCATAATAAATACCCAAAAATATTCTTGATTAATTCACATATAAGTTATATCCCAAATTAACATGTTATTAGTTAGGTTGCTTGACAGTAGCTGTTATAAATATTGACCCCTCAAATTTTAGTAGCTGAATTTAATAAAAACAAATTCTTGGCCACCAAAAGCTCACTGCAGATAGATACCCCTGGGTTGCTTTCTACCATGTGGTGACTCGGGGATCCAGGCTTTTTCTATTTTGTGGTTCTGTCATCTTCAGGGGACTCCTAAGAGTTGTCTGCTGTATTTTCTGGTTTTAGCTGGCCAATAAGAAGAGAACACAATGTGGAGAATCATATGATGTACTTTAGGGGCCAAACATGCAAGGGAGGCACATCATTTCTTCTCACGTCCCTTCGGCCAAAAGTATTTGTATGTCCTGCTGAAATGTAAGAAAACCAGAAAAATATAGTTTAACTGTGTGCCCAGAAAGAGGAAGCAGGTATTGCTATACAGCATCTAGCAATACCTAAAGAGAGGGTCATTCAAATGATCTTTAGCCATATTTGAAGGATTGGATAAACCAGTATATGCAAATTAGGAGCATTCTGAATACAGAATATTCCTAATATATGCACTGACATGGTTGACCACTAAATTATTTCACACACTCACCCTCCTCGGCTGTCTCTGGGATTTTCTCCTACTTTCCGATCATTCCTCCTCTGGCTCCTTTTCTTTTCTTACATGTGTAAGATGCTGATAACTAAAAATCGTAGTAGACTTTACAAAAAGTGTTATGCTTTTGATAAAAGAGAAGGTACATCTTTTTTACTCTTCCTCAAAATTCAGTTATTGGTTCATCTTCTCTGGGAAGACCTCTTTGGCTGTAGAGGCTAACTGGGGTGCCCTGCATTGGTACCCCATTAGCTTCTGTTGTAGCATGTTCTCAGGGTTTCTTCACCGGATTCTGCCCTGGAATAGAAGCTATTTGAAAGCTAACGTATGCTTTTTAGCTGAGTTTCTCCTCACGTACTACAGTGTCTGCCACATAATAGACACTCGGTAGCATTAGCTAAAGGAATTAAGGAATTTTGAGGTATAACCCAGCTATCCATCTTAACAGCTAGAGAAACGGAGAATGCAAATGAAACTTGGCTGTTGTCGTAAAAAAATAAATGATTCTTGAAAAATGGGAAGAATACACATTTTTCTTTATGAAATATAAAAGTTATTTTGTTTTCAATTTTTAACATTTAGCCCCATGCCAAAAAATTTAAAAAGCAAGAAACCTTAAATGTTTCACCAGATTCCAGTAAGTTAACTCTAAAATATTTTCCTTTCATTTACTTAATCCAGAAGTTAGAAAAAAGACAAACAACTTAGAAAAATTATACTAGGGGTCCTTCTCCCAAAACTGTGCTATATTAAAATATAGAGTCTATTTCTGAATCTCTATCAGTGAAGCATTATTATTATTATTATTTTGGCAACCTAACATCAGTCATAAGACAACAATTCCTTCTGAGAGTTAGGAAAGCATAGCTATCCTGATGTTGAGTTACTTGTCAAATTAAACTTTGATTAAAAAGAAGATTTTCTGGTTAATATTTTCTATTCATAGTGAAATACAAAATATGGGATATAGTGCAATGCTTTCTTCAGCATCTTGGCATATTTGCAATGTTTTAGTCGATATTATAGTGGAAATTAGCTCTAAAATGCCTTTCTTGATATCAAAACTTCTAAAAATTAAGGATAGTAAAGACAACTGTTACCACCGTTTTCGGTACTAAATGTTGAACTATTTAGTATATGTCATTTTAACAATAGTAGGGACCTATACAATCTGATATAATTAAGATTCTCTTTCACATATTTATATTGCTTATATTACTATTATACTACCATATTATCAATATTATTCATTATGTTTTACCTACTATAAATGTTATTTACTATTTAACTATTAAGCAATGCACCATGGTAGTTAAAATCTCATGCTCTTTTCTGGAACCAGACTTCCTGTGTTCAAATCCCATCTCTACCACTTACTACTATCTGCATTTATAATTCACAATTTGTATTACCTTTCTGTGCCTCAGCCTCCTCATTTGTAAAACGTGGAGGGTAATAGTGCTTATCACATGGAGTTAGTGGGAGAATTATCAGAGCTTATTCTTTGAAAGCCTCAGAACACTACCTGGCATCTCAAAAGCCTGTAGAAATAGTTAACTATTATTATTATGTTGGTTCAAAAGTAATTGCGGTTTCAATGGCAATAACCTAATACCTGCTGAAAGAGTAATCTATGGCTGAGCGCAGTGGCTCACACCTGTAATCCCAGCACTTTGAGAGGCCGAGGTGGGTAGATCACAAGGCCAGGAGATCAAGACCATCCTGGCTAACTCAATGAAAACCCATCTCTACTAAAAATACAAAAAATTAGCCGGGCATGGTGGCGGGCACCTGTAGTCCCAGCTACTCAGGAGGCTGAGGCAGGAGAATGGCTTGAACCCCGGAGATGGAGGTTGCAGTGAGCCGAGATCGTGTCACTGCACTCCAGCCTGGTGACAGAGTGAGACTCTGTCTCAAAAAAACAACAACAACAACAACAAAATATGAAAGAGTAAACTATATTCAACTTTCATTTTCTTATTGTTGATTTCCTTCATTCAGCCCACTCACTTTGTCTTCTAGCCTTGTCACTTCATCGAAATTGTTCTAGCAAAAGTCTCCAGTGACCTCCACACTGCCAAAGTCAGTGGTCTGTTTTTTGTGCCCAAGTATACTTGCCTTCTTTGCAGCACATGATACTTTGAATCAGGTTGTTTTCTTGACATCTTCTCATCTCTTGATTGAGGAGAAGTGGCATGGAAAAACAAAAACAAAACCAACCAGAGACTGGGATCACAATTGTCCAGAATGTTGTCCTGGAAGACATAGTAAAAGGAGGAGACTATAATAGGTTTAGAGGTTAATTTAAAGGAGAACAGTGAGATAAGAACAACTAGAATCCAGTCTATTTCATTTCTAATTTATCCTCCATCATGGCATTTCTAAGACAAAAATATGGTCTTGTTGTAATCCTGCTTTAACCTGTATTTCAAGTTCTTCCACAGGAATTAAGGGAACTAGGATAGAATTTGTGTGCTGGGGAAAGAAGGGGTGAGAATCTATATCTTATGTCTGTACATGGTGTATTTTCTCAGGAAGCAGATCCATATATTTTTTCGAGGTCCATCCCCTGCCAATCAAGAGCCACTGCTCCAGTGCCTCTCCATTGTCAATAGGCTAAAATTAAAAATCTATGGATAAAGATCAAAATTCATCTGAATTCCCATGAGTCCCCTTTTCCTCCTCTCCCATCCCCACTTCTTACCATGATTTGCTAAGCATTATTTTATCCACTTTCATATTTTACAAACTTTTTCTTCTCTTCAGAATATCCTTGCTTTTAATTGTCTTCTGGAAATTGAACATTTTTTTTTTTTGAAATGGAGTCGCAGCCTGTCACCCAGGCTAGAGTGCAGTAGCATAGTCTTGGCTCACTGCAACCTCCGCCTCCCGAGTTCAAGCCTCCTGAGAAGGAGGCTGAACATTTGTCAAAACAAAGTTCATTATAACATTATTCTCCTGCCTCAGCCTCCCGAGAAGCTAGGATTACAGGCACGTGCCACCATGCCCGGGTAATTTTTGTATTTTTGGTAGAAATGGGATTTCACCATGTTGGTCAGGCTGTTCTCAAACACCTTACCTCAGGTAATCCACAGACCTTGGCCTCCCAAAGTGCTGGGATTACGGGCATGAACCACCACACCCAGCTTCGAATACTAATTTTTAAAGATCCAGCGAAAATTTAATCTCCTCTGTTACACTGTTCTTTATATTCTATTAAAATGACCTGAGTGAATCTCACCCACTGAAGAGTAAACTCTGAAGATGGGAGTCAGGTTTTACTCATCTTTATATATCTACCAGCAACTAGTATATTGCCTGGCACTTCATAAACATTCATAAATGTTTCCTGAATGAGTGAAGGAAATGCTGATTACTGTCCTGCTTCAAATTTATCTATTAGGTGGGGATGTTGTGTATGTTTTCTGAGGGATGTAATCCACTGCTGTCTTTCTTTTTTTAAATGAATGTTGATTAATTCATCCTGGAAAATCCATACCATACTCTTCAATAGAGAGAGGAATTGAAAAAGTAAGGCCATGTCTCATCCTCTCTATGTTGTTGTTAATGATGTAAGCATCATCAAAAGACTACCTGGTAGATGGCGAAGGAACATCTGATAACCAAGTCCTTGGATACCAGAACTCTTTCTACTAGCAACATTTGTCTAAACAAAGCTCATTATAACATTATTTCAACAATGACACCACCATGTATCTTAAACCGACAGATGACATTTTTTAAAAGACATTAATCTTAAGTGTTTTTGTTCTTATCACCAAACTATATATCTACTTTATTGTTTCATCTTTGGGGGTTCAAGAAACACTAAACTGCTTGTGATCTAGAAGAGAAACATAGTTTCTTGTGAATGTGTTCAAATAACTTGGAATTAGGCATGCTTCTGGCATCTTCACTTTTACAGAGAAAATAATTTCGAAGCAGGGAGAATATAAACAGTATACACTGACTCTTGACACATCATTGCTTTCTTAAACTAGAATAATAAAAATTTGCAAGTGAACAAAAGAGTGGGAGGTAGATATCTGATTTACAATGTTTTTGAGATAAAGAACACTATTAAAAAAAAGATCAATGTGAATAATAAAGCATTGCTAACTGAGTCATGACATTTCTATTCTAGTGACGATTTGAACGGCAACTCTGCAAATGAGCACCTTGTGCCACTTTCCAAGTGGGAGGAAGACATATAATTATAATCCTCACACTGATAAGAATTCAAGAAAATCTGGGGACAAGTTTATTGAAAAACATGTTGACATATCAGTATTATAAATTTCTCTTATTAAACCAAAAAATAAAATTTCTTTTGTGGACTAGTTCATCATGGCACAAAAGGTGTTTCATGAAAAGATGCACCTGCTTTGAAAATTCCTTTCTTATATTGAAAAAAATCTACTGTATATTTATTCTGTAACTTTCCAACACTCAAGATATATTATAGAAATATATTTTCCAAATAGTTTTAACCTCCATTCTCTTGAGTACACATATCAACATTGTCATGTCACCTATCCAAAATCCTCACGAAAACCTTGTATTTAGTCAAAACTAATGAATCTGTTTCACCACACTTTGCCAAAGTAAAAGAGGATATAATATTTTGTTTTCACTTAACATACATTTTCAGCCATCTCCTTTCTTTGCTGGATGGGTGAGGTGTTGGTGGGGGACTGCAAATATTACAGTGATATTATCAACTGCATTGTTTTAATAGAGTGCAGAAATGGAAATAGCATTTTGCCGAGTGCAATGGCTAAATGAATTTTAAAAACACCAAGAGTGAATTTTCTCCTGATATTTAACTCCACTGGTTTCAGAGAGTGGATTCCCAAGTATTGCATAAAGCTCTCTAAGTGACCCCATTACTGCCTTTGGCACCTGAGAAGCCAAAGGGGCAGTTGTAAAGTCAGACACTTAGTGAGCATTGCAGAAATTATAGTGTTGTGTTAAATGTATCCTCTGCAGGGTGCTTTCCTATCTTCAGAGAACACACTCATTAAGTGCTGCCAACAAGAGAATGAAGCACTTTTCTTTATAAAAAGGGCCACATCTGGAGCCCATCCAAAGGGCTTCTAGAATAGGTACAAGAATATAATGAAATAAAACAGCTCATCCATGGAGTTTGCACCATCTACTGCAGAATGGAGTGGTCTCTCCTAATGTATTGGATTTATCCACCATTGCAGTATGCTTGGAGGATTGAGGAAAATTGCAACATGACTGGTCCATGTAGAAACCTTGACTGGGCCTTAGAATCAGCCTACTTACAAACTGAAAATAAAATATATTTTGGCTATTTACCAAAGTCTATGAATCCGGTTTCATTCACATTCAATTATTTTCCTTCTTCTTAGTGATAAAGATACACACAGGGATTTGGTTTTACACTAACCTGGTGTTTGTTACAATATCTGCTGTAATAAAGAATAGAGATTAAGATACATGGGGAAATATATAAAGACTGCAGATGCTGCAGTCTTGTATATTTCCAATAGAGATAGCGTATCAGGTTATAGTCAAGAAAGAAAGAAAAGCAAAACGGTAGGGGGAGAGGAGAGTACGAAAGTTAAATTGATGAAGCAGAGTAAGATAAAGAGCACAATAAAGGGAGAAAAAAAGATTAAGCCTAAAAGAGTGGCTAAAAGCAAATTCACCTCTGAGAAAAACCACTGAAAGAAATCCAAAGCAGCTAACATTTATTTGTATGTGAATTAAATTGATTGCATGTGACCAGCTTGGAGTTCACCTGGTCCTGTTCTAGGATGCTCTCAAAACTGGGAAATACGTTGGGAAAAGAAATTTTTCAGGCTTAAGTTTTGGGAATGAACCTGGGACAGGGCACCAGGAAACAGCCTGTAAGACTCATTGTGGCAGCCCAAAGGACAAGAATTTATCAATAGATTCTCATTTTTGGTAGGGGAGACAACGTCAGCCTTTCTGAATTGAGGCACTGCACTAGTTTCCTTGAAATCTAGAAGAGTAACTTTTGCTCAGAAAGGAAAAAATGGAATCGTTTTTAATTCTATCTCAAACGTTTTCTTAAACATATGTAGGCTCAAAATACTGGAGATGAATGTTTATATCAGTGCTCTGCACTTATCTCAGTTGATTTTTAAGAAATCTGTGCAGAGATAGGTGGTGGTAAGACATAGGACTTGGGAGTTAGAAAAAAAAAGTGAGTTGGGTCTTGACAGTGTGATCCTGGCTCAATAGCTTCATCTCTCTGAGTTTCATTTGCTTCGTGGCTCACAAATAAGAGCATAATAAGGGAAAACGTAGACAAAAAGTGTCACTTCTGCATGTTGGCATCCTGTTACAAGTAGACGTAAAGGGTAGTATAGAATAATAAGTCATCAGAAACAGGTGTCAGAGGGTTGGCCATAAGACTTGCTATGTTTTCCATCACTCTTTGTTTAATGTAAGATGTCTGAAATTTGAAGCCTGCCCCTAACTCATACTCATAGAATCAGATATTCTGAGAGTATAACATAGAGATATGTGTTTCAACAAGCACGCCAAGTGATTCTGATGCCTGCTGAAATTTGAGGACCCCTGTCCTAGGCATTATAGAACAAGATCTGGGTGGATTCATGCCAGCATGATATATAAATTATGTAGGTATACCATTTGGACTCACCAAGCTGATCACCTGAAAATGTGTTCCTCTCAGAGTGACCTTGACAATAACAAAGGGTATTCCTTTAAAACATCAGCAGTATCTTTTAATGACTTATTGAGCTTTCCTAGAGAGGAAAGCTCTTTCCAGTCTACCACAGTTATTGAATAGGAGTCACCTGGTATATGTATACTGGTTTCTATCACCAAGAGACAACTTTGTACAAAGTATGGCTGGCTCACTTCAGATTTGAATAACCTAGGAGGCCCCGTAGTTCCATCTTAAATATTATTTCTTTGGAATTTCTGTTACTGTTTTCAACCTTTTCAGTCTCTCCAAATGTATTTGGCATTCAATTTAAGTGAGATTAGCCCAAAGCAGATCTGGCAGTAGTGAAGAATTGCTTTACTGAAAAGCAACCTATCCAAAGTACTAACTTGTAAGCACACAGGCACAAACAAATCCATAAATGTCAATTATTAAAATTGATTTAAGATGCATAGTTTTCTACAACTCATTTGACAAAAATGAAAATGCCAAGGAGCTCTTAGCAATGAGCTAAAATGAGTAGTTTTATCTTCATGGTACCATAGAAGAATTTCCAAAGTAGAGGACCTGAAGTTTCAGAGTCTTCATCTCCAGTTGCCAAAAGCAACTCCGAATTTTACCCAAACCCACAATTCTCCAAGACTCTTTCTGTTCACCTACCTTAGCTTTTCAGAGAAAGAGACCAGCAGAGTATCTTTGTCTCCGTAAGCCTGGGGAGACAGGGAGAAGCTATGGAGCATAAAAGCACGGGAAGAAACCTAAAGCATAAAGGATTGGTGTGGCAATGGTTCACATTGTTGTTATTTACTAAGTGGGATAGAGCCAAAGCACTCACCTACTAGCTTGAAATGTTTTTGTGACAGCCTAATTGATCCAGGTTCTTAAAGGGGAATGAGGCGACTAATCTACCCAACTGATAGGATGAGTACTAACACTCATTATCTATTAGGTTGGTACAAAAATCATTGTGATTTTTGCAATCGAAAGTAATGGCAAAAACCTCAATTACTTTTGCCCCAACCAAAAAATTTAGCACTATCCTGTAAATGGCAAGACCACCTTCACAATGATGCTTGATGTAATCAGGGTCCCAGGGATTGGGACCACAGCCAAATTGCTTTATCATACAAGATCTACCTCATTGTCCTTTTTCCTCTTCCATTTGAACCTTGGCATCATTGACCAGTCACTAGTCATTAAGGGGAATTATATTGCTTTACAAAATCAGGTTACAGATGGCACAGAAGAG
The DNA here is from genome assembly GCF_001604975.1 of Cebus imitator. Lineage (NCBI taxonomy): Eukaryota > Metazoa > Chordata > Mammalia > Primates > Cebidae > Cebus > Cebus imitator. Next base: position 3,874,795 of record NW_016107462.1, on the reverse strand, counting down.
ATGCCTGTAGGCAAACTGTCTGTTGACATGTGTGTCTCCTTTAAATAGGCCATAAAGTTCCTGAGGGCACAACCATGCCTCAAGAGGAAGGGCTGCAGAATCCAAATGCCTAAATTCAAATTATTCCTCATAATCTTTACTAGTTTAGGGATAAAGCAATGAATAAGGCACAGCATCTTTCTTCTCTAAGATGTACTCTCCTCACTAGGAAAATTGAACTTATAATAACTTCCTCATTGGGTTATTGTGAAGATTAAATGGGAATTCATTTAAAGCACTTAGGCAAAGTTTCTCATAATGTGAAGTGAATGTTAGCTATCATTATTTTTATTAGTATAGCAGGCACTAATGAATAAATGAATGGATAAATGGGTATGTAGGAGAAGAAACTAACTGATATCTACGGTTTATTCCACATCTAAAAGTTTATACTTCTATTCAGTTTCCTTAGAACTTCATATCTGAAACCTTCTTATCTGAAAATGTTTCACCAGTGCTGGATATTATTGTGCCTGGTTTAGATGCAATACAATATGGGAAAAAGCAGATAGAATAGCAGCCTTAGAACCAGATTTGAAACATGTCATTACCTACCACTTAGTAAGCTGATGCATAGCTACTACACCAAGCCCTGTGCTAAGCTGAGGAATGCCAAGGCATGGTTCCCCTCCCTGATGGTGGGAAAGACACACTTAGGACTGAATTTCATGGAAGCACAAAAAAGGGAATGACTTCTTTTATGCAGGTCAAGGAAAACTTCAGAGAGACTGAAATTTTCATAAGGCAAAGGATTTTATTTACCGCCATATTTTCACTGCCTGATACAGTAGCAGTCAGCAAATATTTGTTGAATAAAAATTAATTGTTGACGGTTTCCTTATACATTATACCCAGATGCCATTCTAAAGGGAGACCAAACATCTCAACATGCTTCCTGGGTCCTGACTATGTTTCCAATCAGGGTTAGTTTTATACGTTGAAATTCACATCAGTGCTTTTGTAGTAAGTTCAATTTTGTACCAGTTACAAATTGTGTACTCGTTCTTAATTTTTGCTGTCAGTCAGCAAAAATATGACTTGAAGTTATTTTTAAAGAAAGCATTTTTTTAGATAAATAAGATCTCTGTTGTCCAGTCTGGAGTGCAGTGGTGCCATCATAGCCCACTGCAGCACTGCAGCTTCAAACTCCTGGAGCCAAGTTATCCTCTCACCTCGGCCTCCCAGAGCACTGGTATTACAGGCATGAGCCGCTGAGCCTAGCCTCAAGAAAGTTTTTTTAAGGTAGCATATTTTCTTCAGATAATACATGAGACTGTTGTACTCTCATACGCAAAAGACAAACTGAGGATAAAATTTGTGGAATATAATATTATTCTCTCAAAATGTTTAATATGTCGCAACACTGTTTCCCGATGCTTAGTTTTGTACAGGAGCAATTTGAGGCCAACTTCAGGAACAGTTCTTTCTCATTTGATCTAGTTTTCCTTGCCTGAGCACTTGAAAGGTCTTTATTTTTATAATTCAAAATATTTTTTAGGATGGTGGGTCTCTTTTTACTTCATTTTAGGCAGTGAAACACACTCTCAAAAATGGTTTCTGCTTGGGAAATACATTGCAATATCATCTTTGAATAAAGCTGTGTTTAGATGGTTTTGGTTTCTTCTTTAGGAAACTACATCTCTTATGTGAGATCTATATGTTCTGGTCTTAGCATTTGGCATCATTCTGTCATCATAACTTGAATTCTATGTCCCTTACTTTTGAACTATGGGAGAGTTTTCCAGATTTGCTCTCGATCTCTATATTACTAATGATATTTTCTGCAGTGTCAATTCTGTATTTTACTGCTTCTGATGCAGATTTTAATTCTGTCATTTCAATTCTGAATTCTTCAGTGTCTCTCTTGGTTCCCACATATTCCTTTGGATCCATTTTGTTGGCTTGTCATCCCAGTTTGTTTGATCCTTAAGATTATTTCTCAGTATTTCTCTTTTCTTTACAAAGTTCTTTTTGCAACCTAATGAGAGCCTTGTACAATTTCTGAAAATTTTCTTCTGTTTATGGTAACAAATTGTTTCTGGATTAGTTAAGGTGACAAAGAACTATAGCTCTCTTGGTCACATCAAAAATCAACACCTCTAAAAATATCTAACAGCCCAGTTTTCTGGTTGACACAAAATATGGTTGAATCAGGAGGATGAAGAAAACAACACTAATTCCATTTTACTTTCAGGAAAGCTAGCATAAGTGCTAGACTGATTTGATTATTCTGTTCAGTTCTAACGCGTTGATATTTAGTGTAAATCTTTCCCAATACTATCAAACCCAAATTTGCAGATGTGAGCATTCTTGTTTTTCCATATTTTTAAAAGCATTATGGAAGAATACTAGGAGAGGCTGTATGAAGGACTGTGATGCAGACAGTACCTTAAATTTGAAAGCCTTGACTGTAATGACTATTTGGTGTTGGGAAATATTTTTTTTAAACCTCCCTTTACTAACAATTGGAACAAATGAACATTCTTTTTTAAAGGGGACTTTTTTTTTTCTTGAAATGGCCCAAACACTTCATAAAATTGTCCTGTTATTTTTAAGACCTGAAATTTTAAACTAACTTTGTGGTAGCTTATTTTAACACTCTAAAATATATTCAGAATAGTTCACCTCAACATGCTTGAATGCTGAATATTTTATGCTTGGACAAAGAGCAAACTGTAGGTCTTTCGCCAAGCACAGTCAATGCACTTGAGTATGGGTTACCAAAAATGCTGAAGAATTTTTTTTTCTATTTATTGTTATAGCTCAAATCCTTGTGTCTCTTGTAGGCTTTAAGTGACATAAATATGCATTTCCATCTGCACATCCTTGTCAGGAATAGTTCTGCTGGGAGGTGTTATGCCACCCAAGTACTTCCAGAATAGAGTCTGTTAATCCTGTTACCACTATAGAAACTCAGAGGAAAAGTCTACTCAGGCCACTACTGCAGCTGCTGTGGCTGTAAATGTTCCAGCAGCCACACCCGGGTACCAAAACGAAGCTAAAGAAAATTGAATATTTTCAGTAGAAGAGGGATGTAGAGTGCTGACCTCAGTCTATTACTCAGACCAGCAGTCTTCAGACTTTTTATTGTAAAGCTTATAAACCTTTACTAGTGAAAAAAGGGAAAAATAGCAAGCCCACCTAATGCATGCATGTATACATCTATATACATCCACATGCACATGCATACACAATGGAGGCATATGTTACCATATTCAAGGTACTATACATTATAAAACATGCAAAAATAATTATTATATTAGGATTTAAAAATAGAAATAAGTGTTCTAACTCCATTGGATAGACTTGCGCCTTCTCCATATGCCACTTTGGAGACCACTGGGCTAAATTTTCACTAAGTGGAGTATCAGGAAAATAGATCTTAAATCCCTAGTGAGGTCTTTTGATAGATTCCACAATTCATTAGGCACACAGAGTGGGCAAAAGGAGTTATAAATAAGCATATGGTTTATTCCTTCATTACCCCCTTCTCATGATTTCTTGTCCTTCAAAAAAATATGGCCTGATTTCTGGCCTCTCCAAGACCTCTGTATAGACCTGATTTTTATCCTACATCTATATAGGCACATGACAGATGGCTATTAACCTGTCAAGGCCTAGATGCTGATAGTGAGCCTTCTGAGTCCATCTAAGAGTATGTCACCTCCAAGCCAGCATAACAAAGGTAGAACTAGCTAAATAAACCAAGTTCAATGATTATTCACTAAGTATTTTTCAACAAGAATTTATTGATTTATAAATACAGAATGGATGTCTTTAACTTCCCTATTCCACATAATGCAAGATATTTCAAATTACCAATGAATCTAGTTGTGAACCAAAACTTCCACAGAAAGGTAGTAGATATGAAAACAGCTGCTACCTCTTACAGTGAAAGACTGTTTTTTCAGCTGTAGGAAAAATCAGACACTTAAATCAAGGTTCCTTTCAAAAAACTGATAAAAATAAAAAATTTTAGTGATAAAACCTGAAATGGTCAGAGAACAGAAAAACTTCTCCCAATCCCTGTTGATACAAGTCTAAGTGGACACAATCTTTCTGGAAGGCAATTAGCAATTACATTAAAGTTTTAGAAATTCAGCCATTAATTCAATTGGTGCTTTTCTATTAATTCAACCTATGCAAATAAATATTTAAAAATTATGACAATAATGTTAATTTCAAGAGTATTCGTGGTAGCAAAATCAGAAACTATCTACATTTGTATTGAATGGGGGAACTGTTAGTTTACGATGCATCATACAAGATATACTAAGTATTCTTTAACTCCCCGTATGTTGAGTACCTACTGTGTCCCAGGTCCTCTTCTAGGACATGGCAGTTAATTGATACAAATTTTCATTAGGTGGCATTTTAGTCAAGGGTGGGAAATACATGTACACCATAGCAAGTAAACAAATAAACAAAATATTTTAAAAATCACCATGAAGAAAATGAAACAGGGTGATGTGATAGAAATGGATGGTGATTAGGGCTATGGGATTAAAGGATTTCTGAATTTTGGCACAACTGACATTTGAAGCCACATTTTTTATGGGTTTTGGTGGTGAGGGGAAGAAGTTCCTGTGCTTAATAGGATGTTCAGCAGCATCCCTGGCCTCTACCCACGAAATGCTAATGCACCTAGCCCAGCCATGACAATAAAAATTGTCTCCAGACATTGCCAAATTTCTCTTTGGGGAACAAAATCTGCCCTGACTGGGAAGCACTGTTTTAGATGTAATGTAAGGGAAGAAGGCCTGCCTCTCCCAGGAGGTGACATTTGAACAGGGACCTGAGTATGTTTTTCAATAATCTTTAGGATGAAGGGAGATGGTTATGATGCAATGGTAACATCTATAATACATTATATTCAACAAAATTCCACTTTAAAAAAAATCTCTATCTAGACAGACAGTACAGCATATTAGTTAGGAGCATGGACTTGGAGCCAGGCTGCCTTAGTTAAAATTGTAGCTCCTTTGCTGGTTATGTGACTTTGAGTAAGTTATTCAATATCCCTGTGTTTTCTCTGTCCTCATGTGAAAAATGGGAATGACACTAGTAGTGCCTACCACACAGGGTTGCTGAGAGTATTAAATGGGTTTATATATGCAAAGCTCTTAGAAAAGTGAGTTACATTTGGGAAGCACTATATATTTTTATATATATATCAATTATAAGATATAGTATTAATGTAATTAAAATAATTTATTAATAATCTATGTTCTGACATATATTCCAATCATATATTAATTTATATATAAATTAAAATTAGAATATATATCCTAATATGCAAATATAAAGCATAAATACAAATATGTAGATATATACATCTAAATCTATTATATAAATATACACATATATCAGATATTTACACTTTTGTGTAACAAATATAACAATGTGTTATAAATGGTAGAATTATAGATTTTAATTTGTTTGTATCTTTTTCTGTTCTTCACAGTTTTACAGATATCAATGCAAATGTTGTATTCAAATCAAAATAAAACATCAAGATGTGTTTTAGCACAAAAGACAGAAATGTATAGACTTTTACTAAGATCAGTTGGCTTACAGAGAGTGTGGAAGGAGACGATTGGGATGTGCTCAGAAAACCTCCTGTAGGGATAAGTCCATTGTCAACTGAAAACCAAGACACCCCACCTTTAGTCTAGCTGTCAGTTCATCAGTTGGCTGAAATTTATTTATACCTTGCTTTCTGCTAGACACCATGCTAGATATTGAGAAACTGAGATGAATGGCTTATGTATTTCCTGGAGGGGTTCACAACAGAGAGGAGAGGAGAAATACATCTACAATTAATCACATTACTGTAAAATAAACTAAGGGTTCTAGTGAGGATATCATCCTGGATTTCTGGGGGCTCCCAAAGGAAACAATTTCAATTGGAGTTGTGGGGGACAGTTGTAGGAGGCTTCTTACAGTGGGCTTTGAGGGATAAGCTTGGAAAAAGCAATTATTAGTCATCAAATAGGAATTCTGGTTTTGAACCTACATGCAAAGTACCTCCTAATCAAATACTAGCAGGATCAATTAACCTGGAGAGGGGTAAGTCAGAAGGGGCAAAGCAGTTTTATTTCAGAGAAGTATCCCAAGCTCTTATCAGAGTTCTTGGTTTCTGAAGCAGTTTGGAAATGCAAAGTCTGACTGCTGTAGGAATTAGAAGACGTAAGTTCAAGTACTAGCTCTGCCCATTACCATCAGGGTAATCTTGGGCAAACCACTAAAATCTCTGACCCTCCATCCGTTTCCTCATTCATGTAATAATGATAATAATACTTTGCAAAACTGTTGTGAGCTTCGAATGTGATAATGCACGTAAGAGACTTTAAGTGACATTCAAATAGTTCGGATGAATAAATTGTGATGGTTTTAACATAATAGAGAATATTTTGAATAATTATGGTTTATTTTTAACATTTATATTTAAACACTGATAGTAAAAAATTGACTGTATATGTAATACCAATCACACATGAGTTTATAGCCTGATTGACTTCATTTATTTTTTTCAGAGCCCTAAACCTATTACTAATCCAAGTGCATCAAACTATAAAAACTACTAACAATTTTTTTCTCAGATAACATAATCTTTATTTCTTGAGACACTTTTTACAAACATTAAACTGAAGGTAACTGCATAAAAACGAAATGGAGACTCATAATCGCAAACTGCTTTCATGTCTGAAGAAGATTCAACTATCTCTTAGGAGTCAATTGTTCCTTGTTACCAGCTTATGATCTAGCTATAAAAGTATATCACTTAGCCTATGTCTGTCTACAGGTGCAAAGTATAGTGGCGGGCAGAAAACTGAGGTAATTATCTGGAATAGTTAGATCAAAAAAAGAAAAAAAAAAAGCCAATTTCAGCCCCCCAAAATTGAAGTCGCTTTCCAGGTGTTGGGGAAACTTGGGGAGGGGACCATGCTCGGCCTTCTACCCTCAGTTCTTTTGTACTCTTTAATCCTTTTCACCTTGAACACGCACTTCTATTATTTCTGGAAGAATAATAAACTTTAGCTTTCTCTCTTTTTAAAAAAGATTTACTAAGGCTGATTGAAAAGGCTTAAAATGTCCTCTTGTCATAGCCCTTGATAAACATTTCATCTAACGTTTCTTGAGGCAGGGTTTTAGCTGAAGTGCTACAGAAGACAAATCAAAACAATGATTTATACACCTGCGACTTTAACTTGAAAGTCTTTAAAGGACATCCTCCAACCAGAGCTGCCATTTGAAAATTAAAGAAAAAATGTCAAATATATTTTTCTTATTTATCCTCCCGCCCAAATTAGAGTTAATGAACCAAGTTTTTGTCTTACCCAATCTATTAGGATGTAGCAATTGAATACTCCACAAGTTACCTATTTCCATTCATTTCAAAAAGGTGAGGGAATTTTAGAAGGCTTCATTCCTAACTGGAGAAAATTATCCACTCAGCTTTCAAAGAAGAAAACATGCTTTTCTTGAAAACATAGGTTCTTTGAGTATCAATCAACTTTTATTATACTTTTCTCAATGCCAAGAAATCATCTTCTTAATTTTATTCTGTCTTCAGCCATAGTATGTTTTCAAATTTTACTCAACATAAAAACAGTAGTGATGTACATGTCTAAAAAAAGGTGATTCTGACTCTTGCTGATAATTTTCACCATGTTTGATCATGTTGAAGGGTTTCCTATATTTTATATTTTGTATTATTAGCTACAAAGCTGTGGAGAATATAATCATATATTTTAAGAGCAAAAATCACATCTAACATTTTAATAAACTTTACAAAATTTTCATACAAAGGAAAAAACTTTTTTTTATCTATACAGTGTCACTTCAGTTAACTCCTTTTACTAACCACAATAATTTGTTAATGGTTTGGTAGCTTATACCTTGAAATGTCACTTGTCTGCCTTGGTCTGATTTCAGCCACCAATAATTACAGTACTAAATTCTAAGCTGGAGTGTAGTTTAAAACTACGAGAAAACATAATTCACCATCATAGCTTTAAAAATGGTCCATACATTTGAAATATATACTCACTTTAAATGTTTTGATCTAGAACTAAAATTAAAAGTCACCCTACCTTAAAGTCTTATCTAATAATTTTCATTTAGGCTTCTGGAGTTTACTGCTCACAAGAAAAACTTAGCAACAAGCTACCTGTTTCCATAGGCAACTTGACAATAGAATGCACATAGGTTAAATGAGAATAAAAATATCTGCTCAGGAAGCTGAGGTGAAAAAATCATTTGAGTCCAGGAACTCTAGTCCAGCCTGGGAACATATCAGGAACCTGTCTCTCTCTAAAAAGGAAAACAAACTAATGAGAGAGAGAGGGAGGGAGAAAGAGTGGAGGTCAGACGTGGTGGCTCATGCCTATAATCCTAGCACTTTGGGAAGCCAAGGCAGGTCAATTCCTTGAGCCCAGGAGGTCAAAACCAGCCCAGGCAGCATGGTGAAACCAGGTCTCTGCACAAAATACAAATAATAATAATAAGCTTGGTGTGGTGATGCAAGCCTATAGTGCCAGCCAGCTACTCAGGAGGCTGAGGTGGGAGGATCACCTGCGTCTGGGAGGTTGAGGCTGCAGTGAACTGTGATTGCACTATCATCACTGCACTCCAGCCTGGGTGACAGAGTGAGACCCTATTTAAAAAAAAAAAAAGAGAAAATGGGAAAATATTCAGGTAATAGTAAGCCATTAATATTTGTGTGTGTGTGTTCATGATGTGTGTGCTTTGCTTTGTTTTTCTATGGCTAATATGATTAGAAGAATATTGTTCAATGTACAATTTTGATTATAGTGCATAAGATATCTTAAAGATAGTTGTCACTGTACTCAGAGCCAATGACTCCTGAAAAGAGTCTAGATATGAGGGCACAGAGGATTAAACCTGAGTGGCAGTGATGGACATGAAAAAGCAGACGTGGACTTGAGAGATGTTTAGAAGGAAGAATAAGAAGAACTTGTAAATGATTGGATGGAGGGATAGGGCTAGTCAAAGAAGAGTTTTAAGTCCAGGGAACTGGAAAAATGACAATGCAATAAAGATAAACTGAATTGTGAATTCTCCAGGGATAGCCAGAGTTATGCAGTTTGAGGAGAAAAATGAGGGGCTTAGTAGAAAGAGACATCATAATTAAAAGGATTTTGCTAGTTACGCACATAAAATGTCCAATAGATAAGTGTGAAACCATAATTTGTGATGACTGTGAGCTTCTTGAGGACTGAAACCATTTGTTGTTCTATGAATTCTGCAGCGGTTAGTGCGATAGCAGGCATGTAATTTATGCTTGGCAAATATTGCCTGCCTCTCTGGGTGATTGGCTGCATAAAGATTTAGGATCAACTTCACAAAGAAATCAATGACGTTGTGAGTATGGACAAATATGGCCTTCAAGGATAGGGTAGGAAGAAAGAAACTAAAAGGACAAAGTCTTAAGAAACAAATACACGGAAGGAGCTGGAGGAAAACAGAAGCTGATAATAGAGTCGGGTAGGTCAGATAAGGAATTACACCAAAGAGGAAGAAGGAAAGAACAAAGGAAAGGAAATGACAAAGGGAAGGGAAGGGAAAGGAAGGGGAGAGGAGGGAAGGGGAGGGGAGTGGAGGAGAAAGGAAAAGGGGAAGGGAAAGGGAAATGGAAAAGGAAGAAGAAGAGAAAGGAAAATGGGAAAAGAATGGAAGAAAAAAGAATAGAATCAGAGGCCCTAAAGAAGAAGAAATAGTACTTATTCATCATTTGAATGCTTTTATCTATAAAGACTCAAATGAGAAAAAAAAATGGATGCAAAAATTACAGTCACATTTAGAGAGCAAAAATGAAAATCATTAAAATGTTTCCTTAATAACTTAGAGTAAATAAATTAATAGCTCCTGTCACATTGATTCATCTATTGCATGTGGATACTCAATAAATGTTAATTGAATTAAATTAATAACAGTTGCTCAACAGTAATGAAAACTTAATTAACTATCTTTGCTCTTAAGTTTATGCCCATTTGTTCTTTCAATTACCTGTAGCCCAAACATGAATTTTCTATTTCACTGATGTTTAAGATTCACTTTAATTTTTTTCTAAGAAATACAGATAAGCTTCTATTTTTGTCATAATTTTGGTTTGTTTTTACTATTGGTAGAAGTTATTTTCTCTAAGCTAATGTCAAGAACTATGTATAACACCCCAAATATAGTTTCACAAGTTTCTTATTTAACTCTAAAATAATTTTCACTGCAGAAGATGTGATACCACTTTTTATATGTTTCTCCTTTGAGCTTATGCTACTTTATAGTACTTTGGGTGCAATGTCAAATAATACCATAAAGGAAGGAATCTGAATCTGAGGAAATTATTGTTAGCATCATCTATAAAAGATGGAAGATGTCAGTAGCATTCACCCAAAAATTGTGACTCATTTCAGATGTCACAATTCTGGGTTGAACAGACTGGGTTCTCAAATGTGTGTATGTCAGATGATTTTCTAATGAGCAACAGATAGTTCCCACTGAGGAATGAAAAAAAAAATAAAAATATAAACAGAGACTTAGAATTAAAATAACTTTATGAATGGCAGTTTAACTTCTCCATAAAATTCTCTCAGTACAAGCCTAGTGTGCTCCAAATGGTTGCTTAATGTAGCACACCACTTACATTCAAAATGCTTTACTTAAAATTGTCACAAAATTAAAAAGAGAATCATATACCACTTGGCTGTATACTGTATTCTCCGCATGTTCTTACATTCCAGTAACCTCTATCCAACTTTTTTTTGTTACTGAATTACTTTGTGCAAAAGCAATTTAAATTACATGCAGCCTGACTACGTGTGATAATTTGAACTGATTGTTAATTAATTCTGTTAAGTAAATAGCTGCTGCAATCTCCATACTCATCAAGGTCTCGTTATCCATCAGCTCTTTCTGGGCTGCTCTCTAATGTGTGGGATAAGGCAGCTGTAATGGAACAAGCAGGATTCCTTGAGTGTGCAAAGAAGGTAGTTTTGCTTTGCAAAATCTGCTCAGGGAAACGCAAGTGTGTAAAACTCAACTGTTTGCAAGGCTCAATTTTGGGCAGGTGACATATCACAACATTTAGGGCGACAAGGTTTGCTGATGTGCATTCTCAGTAGTTAGGAAGCAGAAATAAAAGCTAGGAATAAATCAGGGAAAACATTGCATAATATAACAAGGAAAATGACAAGAACAAAGCTTTTGGAATCCACCAGGCCTAGATTTGAATCTCAGTTCTACTACTGAATAAGGAGGAGGCCTTGGACAATTTACCTAAATAAACTCTCTAAGCTTTGGTTACCTTCATTCATTTGCTAACTGGGGATACCCATTCATACATTTCCCATCTGTTCAGGGAGGCTAACAATATCTACCTCCTAGAGTCTTTGTGATGCTTAAGTTCAATAAGGTATATAAGTGGTAACATAGAACTTGACATAAAATACATGCCACTCTGTGTGTGTTTGTACGTGTATGTAAAGCATTGGTTTTTCAACCAGGGTGATTTTGTCCCACAGGGGAAATACAGCAATGTGCACAAACATATTTGATTGTTATGAGATAGAGTGTCAGGTGCTACTAGCATCTAGTGGGTAAAGGACTACAATACCACTAAACATCCTTCAATCTTTCCATGCCAAAAAATTATCTGGCCCAAAATATTGATGCTGCTGTTAGTGTTCTAAGGTATCATTTGAATGTCCATCTGTCTGCAATATTAGCTGATTACTGGATGCTTTGACACTCAAGTGAGAAAGATAAACTAATTGTTATTTTTCATCATCGTCATCATGATATCATTAATTTGGTGAGTCCCTCTTGGGTTAGAGGAAGCTGAATGTTCCCTTATCTGTAGAGCTGATTCTACTTAAATATTCAATAATACGTTAATTTCTTTCAACAATAGATGTTTTGTTGAATTCCTATTTCTGCCAATCCTTTTTAGGGTGGATGAAGCCACAACCAAGAAATTTAAAGCCAGCACATAAAAGAAAGAGAATGGAAATTAAACATTGTTGAAAACCAAGGCTGTCTGGAAGACCAAACGAAAATGACCTAAGAAACGAAAATGACCTAAGATAGTTGTATATATGAGACTGCTAGTTCTGGTGCCAGTTAGGAGTCAGAGAGCAACCATCTTATAACTGGTTTCTGAAAATCACTGATGTACCAGTGAGTTGTTCTCTCTCTTTCTCCACTCTCAAATGCTGAAGATCCCTGGCACAGTGGTTCCCAAACATGTCTACATGTTGGAATCATCTGAGGAGCTTCAAAAATTCCCTTCTCCCACCAAGGATTGTGATTTAATTGGTCTCCTAAAAGGAGGATACCAGAGCTTTAAAAATTCTGAATTTTTTAAAGATTTCCTAGGTGATTCTATCCTGCAGAAAAGTCTGGAACCCATTGCCTTAGAAGGCAGAACCCACTAGAAATTTCCATTGGCCCCAAACTAAGAAACGACATTGGAAGAGAAATGAACATGGACTTGGCAAGAATGTGTTTCTTGCACTGAGCTGCATAAGCATGGTAAAATCAAACCAGGTTGCCAATAATTATTAATTTCAGTCACTCAATGAACATTACTGAACCAACCCGGCATTGTGTTAGCAATGGGAATGCAATTACCAAGAACACCTCTTGACCACCTCCCAATTGTGCCACCAAACAATGAGGACTGTTGCTTATTTAGGTTTTAAGTTGTTTCTGGGCATCATTACCCTGGCTGAATGGTTGAGAATATTTTCTTCTATTAACTCTCTTCTCAGTCTTAAGACTTTTCTCAGTGACTGTAAGGAAGTTATAAATTACCTGAACCACTACCCAGTCTGGTCCTCTCTCTAACATGATTTTATGATATGCTTCTCTTTCATACACTTTTCAATCCTATAACTTACACAGTTATTTATTTGTTGATTTGTTTGCTGCTCATGAAGTCCAGGGCCCATGCCTGTCTTTGTCATCCCTGTATCCCCAATATACAGCCCAGTGCTTGTTGCAGAGCAGACTCCCAATCATTATGCGGCATGAGAATGCATATAGCTGTACCTCAGTGTCTGAGGGGAATTGGTTCCAGGACTCCATGGATACTGAAATTTTGAGAGGCTCAAGTCCATGATATAAAATGATGTAGTATTTGCATATAAGCTATGCATATCCTCCCATATACTTTACTTCACCTCTAGATTATTTATCATACCAAATACTATGTAAATATATAGTATTAGTATAGTGGTTGTTATACTGTATTTATTATTTGTACCATTTTTATTGTTATATTGTTATTTGGGGAGTTTTTTTCTGAATGTTTTCTATCTGTGTATCTAGAATTTGTTCTACTGGATATGTGAAACCCACAGATATGGAAGGCCAACTGCATAGGAGATGTAAAATACTTAAGACACTTGGGGCTTCTCAGTCTTCTCCATGGCTCTCCAAACCAGAATCTCAGTCAAGAACTTTGCTAGAAATTCCCTGAACATCTCTAGCAATTGTGCCAAACAGTTACCTGGAAATAAAGCATGTTCCCAAGAAGCCTACCCTCAAAGGCTTACAAGCTATCTCCTGAATAGGAACTTAAACACCAAGTTAGAAAAAGCTACTGTGAGATTATGAGAACAGAAGCAGGAATAATCTTGTAAACCATTCTTTTATATCCATTTTTCTTTTTACAGATGATGAAAGTGATGTTTGTAAAAACAAAGAAATAAGGTGACTTGATTGACATCATGTGAATAACTCAGCAGTACTGCCCATCATATAAAATCCTTATCCTGCTCCTCAGATTAATAATACACTATGACAGGAGGCTGGCAACATACTGTGACATTTTGTTGATCCAAGTGAATGAATTGCTTGATTTGCCCTACTCATCACCANAAAAAAAAACCACGAACTGAAAAACAAACAAACAAACAAAACAAACAAACAAAAAACACAGTAGAAATAAGTATTACAAGTGACGATGATAGGTAAAGTTTGCAATGTGTATGTAATTTTGTAATAATTGCACTCTTCTTTCGTATATTTTCACTCAAAATTGTTTTGATCAATAATACTTCATTCTTTTTCTTAAGACTTTAATCTTAGAAAAGTCAAATGTGAAAATTTCTGCAAATGTCTATTCTTAGGTCACTGGGTCACATAAACTATAGTGGATTTCTGTATGTCTTTTTTCTTTTTTTGTCTAGATACACAACTCACAAATGAAAAGCTTGCAGATGAGAAACCCATTAATGCTATCGTTATAAATTCAGTATCTGAATTCAATATCACAGATGGACCAGCCAAGGAAAACCCCAATGAGAAAAAACTGTCAGAATCCAGCACATCACTGTCCTCCCTTGAAGAATGCCAAACGAATTTTTCCTACCTCCAAACTGATACTTCAGTTCATCACAGAGACACTGATGGTATGTTTCTCACAATTCAACCCATCTCTAAATAAAGCTCCCAACCCCCATCCCCTGTAAAATCATCACATATGCTGTTAGGGGAAAAAAAAGTCTTTATGAATATTAAACAGCAAGACTTCAATTTGAAAACTCTGGTGAATGACATATGTCAAGGTCACTTTGCAGTTATGAGGTGCTTGGCAGATTGTTTGCTCTCAAAGCTGGGAATCGGAGACAGCGTGTTTTAAATAGCTGGAATGGGACATAATCATTCTTACTATGGGGCTATGAGGTGGATGAAGAAAAATGGCAAACTTCTTTCTCTCCTCAGATATGGAACTATTTAGTCTATACTTCCGGTCAGAGGGAAGGAGAAGAAGGCAGAGAGAAATAGTATTAAAATGCTGGAAATATATAAATATAGACAGCATAAAATATTAAGATGCTAAACCAGCAATCTATGAGAAAGGGATGGTTTCTCTGGGAGTTATCCCTAGGCATTCTGATCAGTGCAAACCTAGACCAAACCATCCCTATATATGACATAAAGGGTACATTTCATTTGCAAAGCCAATTTCAAATTGATTTGGTGCTAAATAAACAATCAGCCAAATAAAGTTCAAAATTATGGACTCCACACCAAGATATGAAATTTTACTCAGATTAACTTTGCAATGACCTTTACAGGAGACAAACCATTCAGGAATTTTGTAGTGTTCAGTGTCTACATTTGCATTTAACGAAACCTTGGAGTTTCTCAAAGGAAAATGTAATAAGGTATGGTTTCTGGTCTACATTTAAATTCATATTTACTTTTTGAAAATAAGAAAAAAGATTAAATAAACTTTGAATAACAGCACCTTCGGAATCACATCAGTTTCACTTCTGACTCTGAAGTCTATTAACTGTATAGTACTGGACACGTTTTTTAAATTTACCGTCTCTGAAGTTCAGTCTCTGGTTATATGATAGGTTAGTTAGCATCATTGGGTATTTTAGGGATCAAATAAAATAACATGTATAAAGCACCTAGTACAAATGTTGGTACACAGTAGGTACTCAGTGTCAGCCATGATTGTGATTATGGTTTTAGAAAGTAAGGAAAGAGAAGATTTCTAACAATGTTATATACATGGTGTCTTGTGCACATGTGGTCGTGAATGCTTTAGGCCAGAAACTACAGGCTTAATTGTCTGTGGTTGCCTGCCGATAATAGAAATACTAAGTAGGCTGGAAGTAAACAATAGGGACTGGTGAGGACTATGTCAAGCTGGAGAGCACATGGCTTATCTAAAAGTCGCTACCTTGATGCAGTTCCAGCTGATTGTTGCCAGAAGAAAATGCAGGCCCAGAGTTGCCAGATATTGAAGCTTTCCAAGCAAATTCAGAGGCCAGGAGTGTTATGTAAAATTTCTAAGTTTTCCAGTGTTTATAATTACTTTAATTTATTTTGCAAAGCTCAAGACACTCCCAACAACATATCACTGGGCCAACTTTGGCCTGCAGCTATCAGGTTATGACTCTGAATTCAGGATTATGCTCAAATTTCTAGCTTTGGTAGAGACTAATGCCAGTCGAGAAAACAAGTAATGCTGGAGAGGCCTCTGCAAAACCATCTTGATGCTACAGCATTTTATCAAATTTTACCAGGAATGTATGGGTACTGCTCATCATGTGAATAATTGAATTAGGTTAACGATCCCAGAACTGGGAAATGCCATTGTACATATCCACACAGTGAAACATACTTTCCCTCCAGAACCACTATGATCTGACCTATCAGGGATACTGGAGGAATAAGAGGGGCCAAGCCAACTAGCACAACACCTGAACTCTTGTATTCTCAGGAAAGGGTCCAAATCATTACTCCCTTAAAATGGCAACTGACACTCAAGAGCCTCATGCAAAAGACAAAATAAAAACCCAAAAACAAAAAATAGCTGACTACCCTTCTTTCAAAGAGCAAAGGAGGTTCATGAGGATAATTAAATGAGGTAGTTTCCAGGAAATTCAGGTTGTAAGCTGACCGCATAGGTGATAGTCCTTTTTCTCTTGTCCTTTTTCTCACACGTGAAAAATCTCCCCAGTGAAGTAATAGCTTTTGGTACCTGGTTAAAAGAGAACAGAAAAGAAGCCAGCCTAAGAACCACAAAAAGTGATAAGAAACTCTCATTATCCTAAACAGCAAATGTCAAGGAAATCAAGAGTTAAGGCAGACTCACTTCATTTTAGAGAATTTTTGATAGTAATTAATTTAAGGATGCAGAAATTGAGAGCTGGGGTCATTGTTCGTACTGAGATAAATACAGAAATATCTTTCAGGAACAGCAGGGAAAACAGAAGGGAAAAGAGAAGATTGCATCCACTTTCATGTAGTTTGTGGTTAATTTATTTTCAAATGTATAAATGAGTGCATAGGAATAGATGCTTAATTGCTAATATCTATTATTTATATACATTGCCCCACTTAAAACAGGATGGAAAAGCCTCACACATGCAGATTTTGTAAAATGTGTTACATCCATTAGCACAGTTCATGGTGTGTGCTCTGATGGGAATTTAAAAGGATCTTTACTGCACATCACACACTATGTGCTGAAACATTACTTTATTATTAAATTGTGGTTCATCGTGTGTGGTCCCTTTCCTGAATAAAATGGAAAAAGTGCAGAGGACTATCCTTGTACCAGCTTCTGTTTCTACAGTCTCCTGATTGTGAAAGCTTCCCTGTGGATAAGAAAATCAGAAATACACATGGTATTAGAAAACAGCCCCCTTAAAAATAATCCTGAGAATGTACCTAATTGATGTATAATTTTGAATTTGAGACATCTCATCCAGGTGGAAGAGGAAAATCATAAATACTAGATACCTCAAAAGAATAGTCTTAATTACACCATGGGCTACTGAATAAAATGATTACATTTTCTACACTGTAAATTTCATACAATTAAATGCACTAGTGTCACCTTATAAAATGTTTCAATTTTATAATTATTTCAGTTCATTTGCTCAGAAAAAAACATAAGCACAAATTTACTTAGTATCACCCAAATCTAGTCATTCTAGTTCTAAAGAACTGACTTGAGTGTTAGTTGTGCTTGTCTGAACTTAAATAGATCTTGACATATTTAAGTAGCTATTAAAATTGATAACATCAGGGATGATACCCCAGCTAGAGAAAGGCATTCAGTCACACTTTATTTATTCCCATTCTATATTACAGACACTTTTTTTTAAAGAACTCAGTGTGGGGGAGTGAGAACCAATTATTATACTTTTGGAAACTTTTAGTAATCGGTGGATTCATTGTGTCATGAATCTCACTATGATGCTGAATTCTCTATGATAGCACATTAATTGGGCTGGTATCATGTTGGCTCTTTTTTTCTTTGCTTTGGGGAGGAGGAGAAAGGATTGTGATTTGTCTGGGGTCACTTCTGGAAGAGTGATTGTTGCCACTTAGGATAAGGAGTCCTGGGGTATCAGGAGGTGTGCTTCAGCAGCTCAGAAATGCTTCGGAAAATACAGTGTCTGCTCTTGTTCCTCCCACCTCCTAATTGTGGGTACCAAGGTGGCAAGACCCAAAGTTGGGAGGGCAGAGTCAGGAAGTGCAGGACCGTGGCCATGAGGCTGCCCTCAAGCATGCTTGTAGAACCTTCTTGCATTGCCACCTTTTCCACTCTAATTAAACATGATGCTTTCTAGTGAGTGAGATTCTCCCTCCTAACTAACCAGTCCCCAGTTGTACATTTAGCACCTCTGGAAGCTGTGTCAATTCTTCAGTGTCATTAGAGTATCACTTTGCACATCACAGCCTCCATGTCCTAAAGGTACCCTGGGGTGTATAAAGGAAATGAACCCCAAGGGCGTTTTTGTCATCGATTTTTGCTCACAGCGAAACACCACTGTTGACGATGCAGACTGCAGGTCTCTGATCCATATTAAACCTTCTTTAATTCAGGTTTAAGGAAGGGAAAGCCAGGTGGGCACTTCAATTAGAGTAGTGATTAGAGCCTCTGTCAGGATGCCAGGTGTTCTTTAGAGGAGATTTAAAAAACAAAGATCTTGTGACAAAGTTATTAGAAGAGCAGAAAAGTCAAATACAGTAAACAGTAAGTCACCCAGACATTGGCAACAACAAGAAGCCTCTCCCACCTCTTCCCTCTGTCTCTCCAGATCACTAGTGGACTCCTATGAGCTTGGAGACTACTAGTAGTAACTGTTGTCAGATAGACTACTAGTCACTAACCTCTATCAGATAGATAGACCACTAGTCACTAACCATTAGCAGATAGATCACTAGTCACTAACTGTTATCAAATAGACTACTAGTCACTAGCCATCACCAGATAGACCACTAGTCAGTCACCAATCACTATCAGATAGGCCACTAGTCACTAACCATTATTAGACCACTAGTCAATGGCATTAGCCAGAGCCACAGAGGGAAGGGCCATTCAGAGAGAGATGAAAGCAAAGAGAAGATACAACCACTGCCTAAGACACCACCCAAAGCAAGGAGCGGGAGAAGCACCCTGAATTTTCTCATCGTCCTGTCTTACAGGTTCCTGTTACTGCCTCCTACTGGCTGAATCTAGACAGAAGCCACTAAAAGCAACTGGAAAATGTTCTTTGCCAGTCTTGGGAATCCAGCACAGAGGAGGGAATGGAGAGGGAAGCAGGCCACAAGCTGGCAGTGGCCTGTGTCATGCTTAAGTGTGTCAGAAGGAAACTGAGAGTGTTTTATGGAAGGCAGTTTGGCCTCCTAGTTAAAAACTATGGAGAAGTCAGTCTGGGTTCAAATTAAGGTGCTGAAATAGCCTAAGTTTCCTGGGGCATGCCTCTTAAACTGTCATTGCCTCAATTTCCTCATCCATAAACAGGGATCATAAGAGTGCTCAACTCAGGGTTATTTGGAGGCCTGTGTAAGCTGTATGTAGAGGGCTGCACAAAATTTGCAATAGCAAAGACATGGAATCAAACTAAATGTCCATCAGTGATAGACTAGTAAAAGAATATGTGGCACGTATACACCATGGAGAACTATACAGCCATAACAAAGAACAAGATCTTGTCTTTGCAAGAACATTGATGGAGCTGGATGCCATCATCCTTAGCAAACTAACACAGGAACAAAACTAAATACTACATGTTCTCACCTATAGTGGAAGCTAAATGATGAGAACACATGGACACACAGAGGGGAACAACACACACTGGGACCTATTGGAGAGTGGAGGGTAAGAGGAGGGAGAGGATCAGGAATAATAACTCATGGGTACTAGGCTTGATACCTAGCTGATGAAATAATCTGTACAATAAACCCCCATGACACAAATTGACCTATATAGCAAATTAGCACACGTACCCCTGAACTTAATAAATGTTTCTTTTTAAAAAGTTTAAATAAGTAAAACAAAATAACATTACAAAACAAATGTTCTAAATAAAGAAGGGGAAGAGAAATGAATACCTCCCAAAAAAGTTAGAGAGATGCAGAATGGCTTTTGGTGAAATATTTGACACATATAGTAGTGGAATAGAGACCACAGGCTTTGGATCCAGAGAGACTTAGATTTGAATCTGTGCTTTACAATCTTACAGTTGGGAGGATTAGGACAGTCAGAAACAATCTCT
>NW_016107462.1:3815583-3854666 GCF_001604975.1 Cebus imitator | reverse complement strand
TTTTTTGACATGAAGTCTCTCTATATATCCCAGGCTGGAGTGCAGGGGTGCAATCTTGGCTCACTACAACCTCTGCCTCCGAGGTTCAAGCAATTCTTCCTCAGTCTCTGTAGTAGCTGGGATTACAGGTGCCTGCCATCATGCGCCGCTAATTTTTTTTTGTAATTTTTATTAGAGAAGGGGTTTCACCATCTTGGCCAGGCTGGTCTTGAACTCCTGACCTTGTGATCCGCCCGTCTCAGCCTCCCAAAGTTCTGGGATTATAGGTGTGAGCCACCACACCCAGCCTAGAAACAATCTCTGAACCTTAGTCCTTGTATCTGAAAAATGAATATTACAATATTTACTTGTTAGATCATTCATTGATTTAGTCACTAAACCAGAGAGAGATATGGCTTTCTTGCCTCTTGCAACATAGATTCCAGTAGGAGGAGGCAACAAACTAATTAGTTTCATGCCATCCTATGGTCAGTGCTATGAAGAAAAAATAAAATAGGTTGCTATGAGAGTTTCAGCAAGGATGTGATTTAGAGGGAAGGTGTTTAAAACTAAAAAGCTAAAGGTTTGAATAGGAGTTGGGTGAAGTTGGGGGGCAGCAGGGTATGCAATGCAGGCAAAAACACAACATGTGCAAAGACCCTGAGCCAGGAGCATTCCAAATACAGCAATTTAGTCAGTGTGGCTGAAGAGTTGTATGTATGAAGTAAGTAAAATAAATCCAGAAGTCAGAGAAATGGGTAGGAATCCAGTCATGCAAGGGTTAGTAGGCGAAGGAAAGGATTTGGCACTTTTCTCTACTAGGATAGTGAGTTGTTTACATTTGGAATTAAAAATATTAAAGGAGCTGATGAATTTGAAGTGGGCTGGTGTGGAAGCAGAGTGTCTTTGCCGGGAGGCTACTGCTGTTGACCTGCTGGTGGCTGACAGTGGCCAGAGCTAAGACAGTGGCCCTGCAGGTGGTGAGCAGCTTGCAGATTTCAAATAAGAATTTGAGGTGGAATAAGCAGGACTCAGCGGTGAATGGCATGTGGGGAGGATATGAAGAGGAAAAGCAAAATGACAAAGAATGACTACCAGGTTTCTGCTGAATTCATCTGGGTGTTCAGGAGCCATCCATAAGAGGAAATAGGAGGAGGAACAGGTTTGTAGGACCATGGAGACAGAGATCCAAAATACAAGTTGGCCTTGGTAAATGAGATGTTTTGAGGATGTTGCAGAAGAGATGTGCAGCAGGTAACAGCATATATGGCATACACTTTTGGATGGGGTGAGAGAAGTGGTGCTAATCATGGGATATGACTTTGAATATCACATTTATTAAACATTAAAGCCCCAGGAAATAGTGCAGGCAAAGAAAAATATACTTATTCGGGACGAGAGGAAATCCAACACTCTTTTCAAACAGTTGCAAATTTTCCCCTGAACTGCTTGTGCTACTTCTGTGCAAACAAAAATGGGCCATATGCAAAACAGTTTTACCTGCTCATGCAGAATTATTTAATATGCCTTTTAGGAAAAGTGTGGAACACACTTGAAAGTTAGGAAAAATCTGTTTTCAATTCATTAATGTTACCATGTTGTTTTTGGGCAAGAGACTCTGCCTTTTAAAACCAAATAAAAAGGACTGACTTAGAAACAGAAAAAAATGGGCTCTATTCTCAAGTGCAAAATAGGGAGGTAGAAGGAAACAAGTGCCAATTTGGCTGAAGGATTAAGCCAAAACTTTTTTTTCTTTTGTAAATAAAATCTGCAGTATACATCAGAAGAGGAGACCTCCAGAGTCTGTGAACTTTGAGGGGACATTGGCTTTTGAACCCAAAGGTTGCATGCCCTCAGGAAATTATAAGAGCACTTTATGAACAGGTCCTTCACACTCTGACAGGACACACCAGCTCCTATCCTTAAGGGCACCTGCATTCCCACCCTACTTAGCTCCAAAGCAAACTTTTAATCTTGCGTGCATAAAGGACAGGATCCAGTGGACTCATGTTTGTATGGTCATAAGCTTGATTAAGTCTGTTTGCACATTCAGCCTGAGGGATCACGGAGTATTCACTTGGAATATTATCTACTGAGAGCCTCTTCTTTGCTAGCAGCTGCTATAGTACTGGTCTTGACATTGCTAAAACTCAATGAGGTTGTATGTCCCTCACCTTTGACCATCTTTTCCTCTTCAGAAAAGCATAGCTGAAACAGTCTATATACTATTTCTAACTTACTCTTGCATTTTTGTGGGCAGTCTGTGGTAACCTATGAGATAGGGATGAGTTGATCACATGCTAAAAGCTGGCTCTATGTGAAGAAAAATACAGCAAATTTGGCAAACAGATGAGTGTGTACACTCTAGAGGTATTGTGGAATATGCGGCCTAAACTATAGATACTGAGTAATGGCCACAGCACCATCAATAATATATGACAATTAAAGTAGTCATAACAGTCATGATGTGGTTCTTTACCACCATCTTTCTGGGAAGAAAGGAAGAGAAGGTAAGAGAAATAGGATGGAGAGAAAAAATGAAAGAAGGATGATTTTTGTTGACCTATGTCCAAGACTCACCTTAGAACTTTACATAGTGTTTTTACAAGAAACCAAAGTGTCTTTCTTTAAAATATTTTTTCCTTTTCATAGGATGTTTCTGTATTTTTCTTTTGCTTACAGACTAATAAGTATATGAACAATGAAAGAAGAGAGTTTTCTGGAAAATAGAAGGAAATGAATGGGACAATAAGACCACTTAGACTCTAAGGCAAAATCTCTTCTACATGCTTATACAGTCCCCATTGACTAAAGTCTGATAACTGAAGTTATTAGCATTCTTACTGGAAAAAATATAGATCCTTATGAAAGTCAAACTTAAATCAATTGATAACCCCATCTGGAGGAGAAATTTTTCTCCAGTTCACACTAGAATGTTACTTTCAATCATCAATAATCTTCAGATTACTGATTTTAATTAATTAGATAATATATCACATGGACACTTATTTACCCTTTTATGAAGCACTCACAAGTTTTTAAAACTTTTTTAACTTAAAGAAAAGTTATAATTTTAACAAGAGAACTGCTACATCTTCTAACTAATTCCCTTTATGGAAAAAAAAACATAATAATCTATAACCCATCACAGCTGTTTGGCTAGAATTACCAATTACCTTCAATGCCTTAGAGATACTTTCCAGATTTTTACAAGTCTGTGTAGTAAATTTTTAAACCAATTTTCTTAAAAAGGATTGATAAGATTTAAAACCTTTTAGGCATATGATGACGTATTTCACTTAAACAACTTGAATATAAAATCAAGGCTTTACATAACTGGAGGGAAACGGAAACAGGGATTAAAAATAAAACACAACCCAAAAGCTGTGATTATTTTAAAAAGCATTTATATTAAGTTTTGAAATGTGCTTTTTGCTTGCACTGGAATATGGGTGTGGCGGATTTATGGGAAACCATGTCGAAAAATAACAAAGCCTGGTGACAAGGAACAGGACATTTGTACAGCCTCTCCTTGTCCCCAACCCTAATTGCTTCTTAAGCCCCATGTATTTGGGGAGTCCCTGCAATTTTCCAGACAGTTGCACAGTTTCCAGAGAAGTAGCTAATTGTGTGACTTCCCAGAGTCTTACAGGCAAAGTAAATAAAGGAGTTTAGAAAAGTGACAGCACTTTAAATAACCAGATTATGTCGAATCAATAGGAAATGCTCAGGAAGTTAATAAAGCAATTACTTAAGTAGAGTGAGTACTGGCATGGGGGTGGGGGAGCTTGAGAGAAGAACAGTATACATTACCCCTAATGTGGATAAATAATTAAGAGTTGGCTATGTAGCTATCAAGTACCCCAGCACACATGCCCGCCATTCATAGACGCCCCCAGATGTGCCACTATTAATTGGCCTTCTCCTTTAAACAGAGGAGTGTGCCTCCTTTATCCTCGCCTGTCTGTTTTGCCAGTTTTGGGACTGTCTCCTGATGCTCCCTGGCACATGCGAAATGGTGTGTACCAAGGTGTGTTGCCCCTCTCACCGGTATCACCACACCTCGGATGAAAACCACTCTCGGAACGATTGCAACTGCAACTGTGACATGGACTGCAGCCTTTTGGAGTCTTGCCACGAGACCAGCGAGTGTCTGGAACTGGCCATGGAGATTTCAGAAATCTGTTACCGCTAGCGCGGTGAAGTAACCACGTTCCGGCAGTCCTTTTGGCCACGGTGGTAAATTCCATTACAGCAAGACTGATTTTCACATGCTGAAATGTAAGGACTGTACAGATTTGGATGCTATAGGCCATGTTATTCTGCACCTGTGCAGGAAAGCTAGTATTGTCAACTTAATGGTCTTATTCCAAATTTCACAACCGCACGGCTCACTGAAAAATAAGATTCTTGATCACGTGTGATGAACAAATCTCAAATACCTCTTAAATCCCATAGGTACAAGATGTTTCTTGACTATAAAATAGCATGTTAAGTCACTGTGTTATGGCACTCATCAGCTTGCATCATGGATTCAACTTCATTCACAAATTCAGGACAAATCAGTGCATTCTTTTAGAATTGATATATACATTAGCTCATCTTCCTAATGGACTCATGCATAAACATTATGCATTGTTGGTTATTATTAATAATGTATTGTATAACATCATTTTGTAATTAAAAATTTATTTACACAGTCTCTTAAAATTCACTTATATGTACAGTTTATAGGAAAGGGAATTAAATGAATTAGAAACCATGTTCCTGTAATTACAACAGATGTCTCTAAAGCATCTCCAGTGAATTTTGAATATGGTGTACTTGAAGAGAGTACTATAATTCTAGACCATATTATTGTAGGTCTATGACTATGTCATAACAGGTTATTTGTATTCTTAATTTGTTACAAAAAGGCTCCTAGTTATTCTAATAAGCATAAATGAGAATTACGTGCAAGTTTCAAAAAAAGATCTCAATCAATTCTTCACTTTCTTCATTTTTATTTGTCAGATACAATAAGCAACAGGACATTAAACAGATTCAGCTCATTTTACCAAACTATTGGTTGTATTGACACCAGAAAGAAATGTGCATCGTAGGTGCTTATTCAGCACGAAGCTTCTTAATATAGCATGTGCTTCAGAAATCATATGTTTTTCCTTGATAATTAAAGTGATCAATAATTAAGTACTTCTTTTACTTATAATTTTTTAAGAAAAAGATGTGATATGGACTGGAAAGTGATGTTCAACTCAAATAAGTTAAAACAATTTGTGGTGAAAACACATCCAGGTTAAAGTTACTTTGGAATCTACTTTCTGTAGGAACAATTCTATTGTCCTTGGGCAAATACATTGCCCATTACTTTGTGCTAAACTTCCATAAATATATCTTAATATTTTCATTGAATATAAAAAAGCATCCTGTATGAGTAATCAAACAAAGAACACAAAAGTTAAATGGAGAATTGAGGGAATTTGTGTGTGGGTGTGTGATTTAGAGAAACAGCAACAATAAAAATCTCCAAAATACCTGTTTTTATCTGACTTAGGTAACTTCAGGCAAAAGCACCATTTACTTTATTTCTGTAGCAAACTAGCACATTTTTCCAATTTGAAATAAATTCTCCCAAACATTGAAAACTATTCATCTTTTGAAAACATTTGTAAACTGCCTCTAAAAAGGCATTTAACCACTCTCAACTTGCTCCTGACAGGGCAGTGCATCCACGGTTAATGCTGGCTTCATTCCTGTTTGATGACCACGTTATTCACAAACCACAGAGCATGAAAGTGCCCCACACCTTCTGTGAAACAGTCTCTCTGCTTTTCAGAAGCTCGAAGAAACAGCTCTATACTTGATGCATAGAACGTGTAGATCATTAGAAGGAAAAAAAAAAAAACAGATTCCTAGAACAGGAAGGGAACATACGCTGTTCTTATGCAACCTTCTTATATTTCATAGGGGAAAACAGGGGCCCTGTAAATTGACTTATTCAACACCACACTGAATTATTGGCAGTGTCAGGAACTCTAACTTGGGTTCTAATTTTCTGACTACCTGCACTCTTCAGTTATTAGTCCAGCTGGTGCACAGTGGTGCAGGTGTTACAATTGTTAAAATACTAAAACACTACCAGACTGACTCATCAACAGTTGTTCCCTTGCACCTCCTTAATGCTTCCTTTATGCCCCATCCCTCCTGGCTCCTCTCTGAGCACCTGCCCCCTTACCTGTGGTTTAGTCACTAAAGGAGGAACACCTCAGGGACTCTGGAACCCTATTCCTATAATATAGTACTTAGTATCATTGGTCAGGCTATGTCATATTGGTGTTAAATATTTCAGCCATCATTCCCTTATTTTTTCTACTCTACATACTCTCAAATTATGCAAAGATTGTGCATTTCAAATGTGAATGGAATGCTTGTCAATTAAAAACATAAAAATCATCAGGTCTTATGTGATAATGTGGTCAGAATATTACAAGATCTTTCTGTGGCCTTGCTTTCCACGGTTTGTTAACTTTGTTCCTCACTTTCAGAATTCACCATGCTATAACAGAAAGGGTCGGTTATACAAAGTGTGAAATTTCTTTTCTTTATAACCAATAATAAAACATCATCCTTTTTGCAAACATGAATGGCTCTTTCAATTGAATTCTTACACAATAAAACATACGCAGCTGGGAAAATACAATTGGAGAAGTAAGGCAGATCAAAAAGGGATATGGTTATTGATTAAATACAAATATCAGAATCTGAGAAGGCTCAGGTATTTTCTGCAATGATGAAGGCCTGTGATTACAAAAAAAGATAATGTTGTTCTTTAGTGGGACTTCTTAGGAAACAGAGTATTTTGATTTAAGGAAACACACCAGAATAAAAGAGATTTAAGAACATACAATCTTTATTTAGAATGAAGAACAGGCTTTTTTTTTTCCTACAGCGTTATAACCATATATCTACATTGTCTTTGCTCGGCTCAATGGATTTTTTTTTTATAAAACCATTGCTTCTGTAAAAGCTGACAAAATATGGAAAGCAATGAAGATATTAAGTTACATGTAACTTACTAACGAAATTTTCCCACTACATAAGCTGATAGGCCTACAAAATTAATTATCAATGCTGGACAGTCAAAGTTAATAGAGTGAAAGTCACTGCAGTTTTTTTTTTTCCAAGGAGTAAGAAAACATTCAGGCAGAGAAACTTTACAAATAGGAAACATCATGGGAGGGCATATTAGCATTTTTTTCAACATTAAATGAATAAATAGAATATATTTGATAGAATTCATTATCCAATGCCTCTAAATTTCTCTCTCTCAACAAAATGGAGAAAAATATTAATGTGTATACTTAAGGTTGTGTGATTGTAAGAAATTTGCCCACCAAATGCTAAGTTCTCTCAAGCCACGCAAACCATAGACTTTGATAAAATGTAAATATTTGGTTTAAGAGTTTATTGGGTGTTCTTTGAAGAAGGTCTGTTTTAAGCTTAAATAGTTGGCACGTGTATCCTCAGGTGAGCTGTGTAGAAAGGCAAAGTGAATAGAGTCAAACAAATTTCTAGTGATTATTATCAACATAGGGGCTGCACGTGGTGGTTCCTAGAACTTGGGGAGGCCAGAGTGGGAGGATCACTTAAGGCCAGGAGTTTCAGACCAGCCTGAGCAACATAGTGAGACCTCATCTCTACAAAAAATAAAAATGGAAAAATCAACTGGCATAGTGGCCCATTCCTGTAGTCTCAGCTACTCAGGAGACTGAGGTAGAAGGATGACTTGAGCCCAGGAGTTGGAGGATACAGTGAGCCATGATCACGCCACTGCACTTCAGCCTGGGTGACAGAGCAAGATCTGGCCCTCAAATTAATTAATTAATTAATTAATTAATATGTTAATATGGGACTAAAATTATACTTTGGGCCTTCTCAAACAGAGGTCTGGACAGCTCCTAATATTATAGGGAAGGAGTCAATAATGTGGGGAGAGGGCAAGAAATGCAGGTGGGGGCCAGAGCTGCATCATTATTTGGATAAATGTGCCATCTTCTGGTCTACCATCTTCATATGCTTCACAGCTCTGCTTTTGCCACTGCCACTAAAGCAGTGGTTCTCAATTGCCTCCCTTCCAATTTGACAAAGTCTGGAGAGATAATTGATGTCACAATGGAGGGCAGGAGACAGCTACTAGAATCTTGTGGGTAGAAGCCAGAAATGTTGCTCAACATCCATAAGGCACAGGACAGTCACCACTCCCCCACTCGCGCCAACAAATATCTAAATGTCAACAGCATTTTACTGAGGCATTCTGTCAGTCTCAATTATCCATCACCAATTCACCTTTAGAAACTGTTGAAAATAGAATTGCTAGGCAAAACACAGGATGCTGAGTCAACTCTGAATTTCAGAAAAACAACCAACAAGCATGTCCCAAATATTACTTGTGACCTACTTAGACTACAAATATGATTCTTCATTCATCTGAGATGCAATGTAGCTGGTGTTCCTTGTTTCTAATTGTTAAATCTGGCAACCCTAGTTCTAAAGACTCCACATTTTGAGAAAGGGTCAACAGAAGTGATGAACCGTCAGCTCTCTCCCAGCCTCCAAGAGCGTAGGCATTGTTTATCCCTTTGGTGGAAGGCCAGGGCATTCATTGGGCCACATTTTTACAATGTGGTGTAATTTAAGACAGGCGTGGGGATTCTGGCTTAAAGGTCATCTCCATTTTCCTTCTTGTCCGCAGGTTACACAGGGCCCATGGACCTGAACTACCTGGCCAAATCTCCTTCTCTGCTTCACATCTCGATTGGCAACTGAGGAGGACCCTCAGCCAAAGGGTTATCTTGATTCAAAGGGTGGGAAACAGAATCAACGGAGATCTAAGACACATTTTCTGATTCAATCCTTGGCCAGAAAGACCTGTATTAGAGGTGCTTGCACAGCTATAAGGGAGTATTTTCTCCTCTCCAGATATTTTCCTTTCCCTATATTTCTGTTAGGACATTTTGAGGGGAAGAGGGTAACTGGGAGGGTGAGATGGAAGATATTTTTTGGTCATGGATTGCAATACCATCTACTAAGATCCAAATTTCACCATTTACTCTTAGTATATAGTTAGGGGTGGACCAGAGAGATTGATGTGTTCCCTTCTCTACATTATTCTTACTTTTATTAATTTATTTTGCAGATGAGAAAAAAATCATATAGAAAATATTTGCTTAAGTATTTTAGGTAAGTTATCACATTTTCTAAACAACCTCCTAAAATAGATTTTATTATTATTTCCATTTTTTTCTTAGGGAAAGAGTTTTAAAGAGATTAATTGTCCTAGGTCACACAGCAAATAAACATTATCAGAAGGTTTGAGCCCAAGTATGCTTATTCCAAAACCCCACCCTTTTAATCACTAAGCCTAAAATTTACATGTGTGAAAAATGACCAAACCAAGATAAAGTTCAAGTAGTCACTTTTAAAGCATTCAGAAAAATTCAATAGCCATATTCAAAGAAAAACATTCACTGATAGTAAATGTTTTAAGAGTTGTTATCCTGTACAATGATTCGAATTTGGAACATCTTCAAAATGCTTTTAAGATACGTACCCAATAAGTAATAAATGCAAAGTCAATGTATTGCAATTTAATCCTTATGTCAGTAGCTTTGCCTCATTTATCTATGGTTACAAAGACTTACCTTTTAGTGTTCCATTTTAGAAAAGCAACTTTGATCTTTGCTTTAAGAGAGTCAATCATGCACAATACACCCAGGCCAGCCCCTCATCAGCATTCCACCAGAGGGTTCTAGGAGCATGAATTGTTTTTAATCAGTCAACAACACTATGCTCAAAAAATGCATTCTGATACTTAGACCTTTTATCTCAAAAGCTATAGGGAAGCCAAGGTCACAGTAATCTCTTTTATGGTTTATTGTTCCTCAAATGTACTTAGAGTGAATTGACAAAGCCACAACTTATTTTGTGGATACAGAGCTTTCATTAAGTTCAGCACTCCCCAACATCCTCTTTGTTTCCTCTTTCAGCACTTTCTGCATATGGTTCCTCATTTAGTATCAAGTTCCCGTAAAATTTAAAAAAATAAATAAAATAAGAATATTGAACAATATTCTCTCAGTAGCTAAGCTACTCATCATTTGAAGTTGAGACTTTTCAGAAAGCTGCATTAATGTTTCCAATCACCGCAGTGTAGTTTGCAATACCAGGGGCAGGTCTCTGCACTCGGAATGAAGGCAAGAGGCCAGGATGGTCCCACTGTTGCCACTCTGCCATTGTTACGAACTTATAATTGCCAATGTGGGCATGGCAGTAAACCACTTGGCATATAAAGTGAATTTGTGAAACTACCCCCTGGAAGGGGTGCTGAAGATGGTTTTCTAAGTGTTGTAGAACAGCCTGAACTGTCCACACCCCAGGAAGTGGCTTATTAGCTCACTTTGTTGATGCCTTTCATTCTAAGCAATACACATAAATTCCTAGCTACATTTTTATAATACTGTATTAGCAATGTATTATAAGTAATTCTGTGCATAAAAGTATCTGTGTGGCACCAAAATTATCCTGCATGTAACCAATGGTACTGAATAATATTTTTGGAAAACACTAAGTCAAATCAAAGCAATAGTGAGACCAATTAGGGGGCCTGGTGGGAGGCTACTGCCCAACTTGAGGTAAGACCTAATAGTGATCTGGACTAAGATGGTGGTTGTGAAGTGAGTTCACAATTTATTAAGGAGCAGATGAAAAACCACTGAAGAATGGCAGGAGATTACATGATTAAAGTGGCGGAGGAGGATGATTGACCAGGCGGCCGCGTGCAGGACAAATTAAAGCCAGGAGAGTGGAGACTGAGAAAGGTGCAATTGCAATAAGGCATGGGGTGATGAAGGCTTGAAATAGAATGGTGACAGAGAAACAGGAGGGAAGAGATTGATGGGAAAGAAATTAGAAAAGGACCATTAGTCCTTTCTCAAACTCTTCTTATTTTAAGACTCAAATATTCCCTACTGTCTATCACACATATGAGTCATGAAGCCATTATTTTCATTAGGGAAGAAACGGGCTGGGGAGGGGGGAGTTCTATTCCAAGTGGAAAGTCAAGGTATATTTTTAGCTACATTAAGCCAGCCTTCTGCTGCTCTGCACACTGATGTAATTCCAACATAAAACATAATCTATAATATTCCAGGGGAACAAATCCAATTCCTGGTCATATAAATTTTCATATAAGTCCATCACAATTCATTCCCAAAACATCTCATTCTCTTTGAAAGCTGGAGCTGCAGCAAGTGATCAAAAAGAGTAGTTTAAAATTGCTCTGGAATTTCCAGAGATGCTAAATCTAACCTGCCTATGGTGCAGGACCAATCCTCCAAACTTTAAATCAGAGGTAAAGCATTTTAGGTTTTAAAAGATATATTCCTCAAAGTTTATCATGGTATATTAAAGTCAAATGTGAGTTATTACTTACCAAATCTGGAGCTGATGTCTATTCTTGATTACCCTAGGTAGGCGAGAATAAGTATCTTCCAACCAACATATTTTTTACCTTTTCATCTGCCTCTTGCTATTTACAATAGAGTGAAAAATAATAGGCAAGGAGTGACTTTGCTGGGTTGGACAAAATGCAAAACCTGTCTGACTATACTCTATATTGTATTCCAGGCCGCTGGAAAGTTCTGCTTCACGGAGAAAAATAATGGAAACTGACTTCTCAATAGCTGCATTGGTCCTGTAGGAATAATCAGCGAACACTCAATTGATGAACTTTCAGCACATTTGCATGACTTAGAACTTAGTGTATCTATTAGTGGTCATGCCTGAAATGTACTTCTCTCTGCCCTTACTGGGGCTTTCTGCATGAGGGAGAGAGCTACCAGGATGCCCTATGAAACTCTAAAACTAGCATAAGTTTCATAACTAATACCATCTATACAAAAAAAAAAAATCCCCATCAATTCTCCTGGCTTTATCCTTTGTGAACACAGCAATTATTAGTAATCCAAGATTCCTTGTGGGGATGAGGAAAATAAGAGAATAGAAGCCATCTTTGAGTTTAAAATCATCTTAGAAGGGTTATACTTCTTTGTGCTGGGGGTAGTATATTACTTAGGCACTCGAAATTGGAGAAACCTTCTAAAGGTTCCCAGTCTCAAGCACCCTTTCTTCTGATTTTTGGGGTGTTTAGACTATTAGGAGACGTCTGCTCCAGAATGCCCTGTTATAATGCAAGTATATTTCATGAAAAGTTTTCACGTTAGCTTTGTCATAGTAGAAAAAAAGGTTATGGACTATAGACATTGATTTGAGTTGGTACCATCATTTACTAGTCAAATGCCTTAGGTGAGTAACTAAACCTCCCTGAGCCTCAGGTTCCTAGATGATAAAATGTGGTTAATAGCGCCAAGCCTATTGGGCCATTGTGAGGAGCAAAAGAGATAATTCAGCCAAGTCTTTAGCGTAGGCTTAGTACATAAGGTGAACTGACTACAATTCAGCTATAATTATTATTAATATCACTACCTGGTTCATTTGTTTCCATAACGCATGAGAGATGTCTATTGTTTATTTCTGCATTATCTCACACCATATCAATTTTTCTGAGACTTATTCCATATACCATCCCTTTTATTATTCCTGTTCACTCCTTCAGGAAATGAGCACTTCTAATTCCCCTATCTCTATTGTTTCTTCTCCTAGATACTGCATACTTTTCTCCCAAGATTAGGATAATACATGCTGTCGTAGGTAATTTTAATAAACACTTACTACGTGTCAACGCTCTATGAACAGCCATTAATGAATTATCTCATTGAGCTACCTCAACAATCTCTGAGAAAGATATTATGACCCCTATTTTATTGAGAAAAAGTGAGTCTTGGAGACTTGAAATAGCTTTCTAACATAAGACAACATAATGGCAGAGTAGAGACTTAAACTTTGGAATTTGTCTGACTTCAAAACCCATGCTCTTCATCACTTTACTTTAAAGACAATAAAGAGAGCTGTAAGATGGCCATGGTTGAAGGCCAGTTGGCCAACCCACCATTTTGAGGATTTAAAAAGGTAGGATAGTGGCAGACAGATAGAGATGAGTTTATGTTGTTGATTTCCTTAGAGATCCTTCTCTGTGATGCTTCCCCAGGGGAAGGGTTGGGTGGTTGCCCTCCTCCTTAATGTGGTAAGAGGGATGTTCAAGTGAACACTCAGAGAGCTTGCTCCATGGCCTCTTTTTATGGGGAGACAAGGTGAACTGCATTGACTCCCACCCAGGAAATCGGAGGGTTGAGCTTCTTTGGCAGCAGAGTAAGGGAGAGTTGCCTTTGCCCGGATAAAAAGCACCACACTGCAGAGCAAGCACAGGCAGGGAATTGTGTGGTCTGATGGATTACATATGGGTGAGGTGCCTGAGAGAGCGTTGGTCCCAGAGCTGTCTCATGCCCTGTCTCATAAGGCCACCAAAAGTGTCCATTAAACTTCAGCAAAAAATAAATTACGTGTGCAACAGCAAGCCCTGGAGAAAAACGGCTTGTATTCTCAGGTCAAAGGAACACACGCTGAAGACCATTCTCCATGATGGGTACTCTGATGAACCCACAAAAGTCACACTTTAATGAAATCGGCACTTTAAACATATGCAAGATCCAGAGAATATGCTCCCATGTTTTAAGGGTATCAATCAAATTAGGAGCTTTATATCCTCTTTATCCTCTTCCTAACCCCCTGCTCCCTATTCAGGAACCACAGTGCCAGTCAAGAAGAAAACATGGTAGCTAGAGAAAAAGGAAAGGCTGATGACAGACCTTTCTTCCAGCAGCCAGTCCACACAGTAATCCCCAGCTAGAACAGGAGAAGATACGGACTGAATGAAATTCAGAACTACAGTTCTTAGTACTCAAACTAGGCTATGAATTGAGACTGTGTTTATGACTTAGAGGCTGTCCGTAATTGAAGTGTAAACAGACACGTCATGGGGCTTCCCTGAGTTTACCTCCAAGAGCTAGGAAAAGACTTCCTCTGACAAATAATATAAAAGAATGGCAAGAGACAAATGCAAAGTTTCTTTTACAATGATACTTTATGAGCACTGATTGTTCAACACGCTGGTAATATTTGTTTCCCAGTACACAGTGAAAGCTTCTGGGGGCTCCTTTTTCAGCTAAGGAAAGTCCAATGGATTTTGTTTCTCATTCTCCTCCTAACCATCCCTCGATTCAGCGCCATCAATAAAATCCCTTTCAAAATACATAACCTTTCAAAATAAAAATTCCTGTGGTTGGGTGTGGTGGCTCACACCTGTAATCCCACAACTTTGGGGACCAGAGGCGGGAGGGTCACTTGAGCCCAGGAGTTTCAGATCAGCTTGGGCAACAGAGTGAGACCTCGTGTCTACAAAAAATACAAAAAAAAAAAAAAAATTAGCCAGGCATGGTGGCATGCACCTGTAGTCCCAACTACTTGGCAGGCTGAATGGGGAAGATCCTTAAGCCCAGATGATCAAGGCTGCAGTGAGCCAAGATCATGCCACTGCACTAGACCCCAGGTGACAGGGCATAATCTCTCAAAAAAAATTGACAATGAAAAGAACACTACTGGGAATTTTTTAAATATAATGAATGAATATGTGGTCATCTGAAGTAAAGAAAACTTAATTATAATAAGTCCTCCAGTTCCTAGAGTATGCAAAGCTTTGTGTGACATACATTGTGTGAGGAAAGGATCTCTGTGTTTCAAGTGGGAATGTTGAGGTGAAGATGGAATAAATATATCTCTGTAGGCCACATTGGAAGCTCCTAGCAAGGTCTCACTTTGTTGCCCAGGCTGGAGTGCAGAGGCACAATCATGGCTCACTGCAGCCTCAATCTCCTAAACTCAAGTGATCCTCCTACCTCAGCTTCCCAAGTAGCTTGGACTACAGGTACACACCAACATGCCCAGCTAATTTTTTAATTTTTTGTGGAGACAGGGTCTTGCTGTGCTGCTTAGGCTGGTCTTGAACTCCCAGGCTCAAGCAATTCTCCCATCTTAGCCTCCTGAGTAGCTGGAACTACGGGCATATGCCACCACACCAGGTTGGCACAACCTCTTTGAATGACCCATGGAAGAAGTTGACTTTTGGTGACACATTATGGATCTGCCAATCTCGGGGGTAATATTTTGATTCTTTTACTCATCATGAAAAGAGAATTTCTAAAAAGCAATTGTCCAAGACAACCCAAGGGTTATTCATTCTCTCTGTTGTCCTGCAAAGCTTATACAATATCTAAATATTGTATGCCAAGCTTTCAACACTCTGCCCACAGGAGGGAGGGAAACTTCAATCATGGGATAGTTTTGGGTCCCAGAACTGGCATGGCCCCTTAATTATAGAGAAGAAAAGATGGAAGGAGCACCCAGGTACATCTGAGCACCCAAATGAAACTTTCAGTGGACATTTCAACATGTGGAAGGGTTATTCTGAGTCTTTTTCTTATTTCCATGGGATAAGATATATGCCATGGAGGCAATTTTAATATGGTTTCTCCTTTTGTGGCAAAATCCAGTTCAGGCTTTCTTTAGTGATGGGAGTAGATCCACGTTCTGTGAGGTTCGATGCTTAAAACTTCAGAGAATCTCTCTTTAAGATCAAGACTGCAAAAATACCTTAATTTTGCAATTTTCCCAAAACACGTGGATATGTTGAAAGGGGCTTAGTGCTTCTGTTTGGGATATGATACATTAAGATATTCTGCAATCTATTCATGGAGATCTAGACATCGAAAACACAAGTTAAGTTTACACCTAATCAGAAAAGACTGCAGCAGGGATTTTGCATGTGCTGGCATTCTCCTTGGTGGAGACAGTGTTGTCTTACAGGGCAAGGTCACTGCAAACCTGGTGTCCCATGCTAAAAACAGTACACAGTCCATTAGTTCCACGTGACACCTGAGAGGTAAAATGTGATGTGCTAAGAGGTAACTTGCCTTCTGTTTCAGGATTCTTCCCAAAGATTCCCCAGAAAGGTGATGTAATGTAGTTAGTCCAGCAAGGGCTTGCAACTAAATTATTCAAGGAGAATTGAGACTCCAAATTTCAGTTCTGATTTACCTTACTGCTTTAGTCTCTTCATGTATGGCTTTAATTTCTGATTGTCTAAAAATCTAATTAGTTATCCATCATTAGGAATTATGTGCTAAGAAACATATAAGAAATGAAAGAGGACTGAAGAGATGTGTTAACTATTAAAAATGGGTTTATGATGAACTTCTATGTAAGTGGAGGCTTAGCCATAATAACCCAAAATCAGGTGGGAAAGCTAAACCCTTCTTTACCTAAGTGATAATATTTCAGCATTTTCCTAAAGTTGTTTGGCAGCACAGTAGTGTCAAGCAGACACTTCATGGAAAAAGCATTCTAAGATCAAGTGTTATAATATTATTGCTTCTCAGAGAATCACAGGGCAATAGTAAAGGCTCTGAGAAGTCCTGCGTGGTCAGGGGCTGGGGGGATCCTGTCTGTATACGTTAAATTCAGCATTTCCCAAACATATATTAACCAAAGTACTCTGTCTATTAATCTGGTAAATATATTTGAAACATTGGTTTCAGCATTTATTTAACATTTTTGAAGAAGCATCATTGGATATTATAAATTCTTTTAGCAGTTACACAAGACTGTTTTTCAGAGAAAATCAAATGACCCAAACCCCATCTTTGCAACCACACTCCTTCAAATAGGAATTTGTACCAACATGGAGCATCCATCTGCTTTAGCTCACAGAACTACGAATTGGGAATCTTTTCAACATGACATCCAAAAGAAGATTGTGATTCTGCCACAGGGAAGTAGTGACACGCTCTCTCTTCTTATCTTTCCCTTTGTTTCATGGTGTGCAACTTGCTCTCTCCTCTGTCTTGCCATCCCTCTAAATAGATATCTGTGCTCTCATTATTTTTTTAAATTGCTCTCAATTTGGGAACTGAGAAAGTGCTCATTTATTTATTGAATTAGTTCATAAGGATAGAAGAGAGTCACAGATTTGGGGGAGTCTTCATTCACATGATGCCACCTATGTGATGACTAGCTAATTTCAAGCTGACGTTACTTTTCTGTCACAATTTGGACACCCCAGAGGACACTGTATTTGCTGACATTCAGAGAAAGCTGCTCCTCAAATAAGAAAAAAAATCTATAGCTTCCAAATTAACTAATTAGTTAAGTCAGAGGTTCAGTTGCATTCTCCACAATTCCTTTGTTTAGAAAAAGGACTGTGTTCAAACTCTGCTCTTTGAAGCATCAGGATTACCTGCAACTCTAAATTCCAGGATAAATGCTCCACACGAACCACTAAGAATAGAGAACTGGGTGTAATATTTACCCTGGGAACTGTTAACTATTTTGTTCTTCATGGTTCCTGAAAACTGAAAAGGAACAGTTAAGTAAATCCATAACGCACATTCATAATCATCTTTTTGGGCCAGTCACTTAAATTTTCTAAGCCTCCGCTTCCTCTGCTGAAATGTGGACTTCATATTCATACTTCACAGTTACAGTGAAGACAAAATGACAAAGTTCATGGGAAGCACCTAGGCCTGTAACTGGCATGTAGCATGTGTTCAATAAAGAATAGGTATTATTTGAATCCAGAGACCTGAGGACTCAAATGCCAACTTTTCCCTAAATTGTCAGAGTAAGAAAGACTTTTTTAATGTTCAAATTTCAGCATTAACTCTCTTGTTGAAGTCTTTTTCTTTTGCATCATTAATATAGAGTTACAAAAAAATCTAATTAGTCATTAGTCCTTTGAAATTATGAGCCATAAGCATGATAAGGCTACAAAGAAAGAGAAAGACGAATAGTTAACTATTAAATGTTCATTCATAATGAACACGCATGTAGGTGGGAACTAAGCCACAATTGCCCTAAATTAGCGAGAAATTTACATCACTAAGAATGGTTCTGCCATCTCCATTACTTGAAACTGTTAGATTTATGTTGGAGTCAAATTGAGCTAAATTGGGCTAAAGTCACATTTGGGGGCCTCACCATAAATTAGCCCGTGAAATTATTGAGATTGAGGTAAAATTTCCAAAAGCTTCGTATTCGGGGGAGGGGGAAATGAACAGACCAACAATTCCTTAGCATGAGCTCCACCCCGCTCCAATCTGTTACTTTTACGTCCAACGTCAAAGGCAAGCTCTCCTTATTCCAATTGTACCCTGAACACTCTCCCCCATAAAACACAGTTTAAAGGCCAGCTGCAGCGTGGAGCCTTTTCTCGGAGCCTACAGTTTCAAACAAACGACTGGGCAGAAGCCAGAATCTATATGGGCTCACGAAGACTGTAAAACATTTGGTGCCGAGTGGAAAACGACGTCTGTGAGCTCTGCCAGACGTTTTCAGCTTTCTTGCACCTGTGCCAAGTGTTTTTCAGCTCCCCCACCCCTTTCTTTCGAAGGTGGGGGCGGGGGTTGGGGAGATAAGCAAGCTTTCTGAGGGCATATGCCATAGGAATTTAAAAAAAACTCCTTAGCACCCTTAGACACCTGCTTCCTACTCAGTCCCCTTTCTGAAGGCAAAATGAGGACCTCCAGCCCATCTCGGGCCCGGAATTCAGAGCGCTAGAGCATCCTGGACATTCGTTTCATCCTGCCAAGGTCTCATAGGATCCGAAACCCTATGATTCTGAAGACCATTCCTTCCCCAATGCCCCTTCCCTGTAGTCTTTGTGAAATCTCTTTCTTGAGCTTCCAGTTGACTCACCCCTGCCCATCACCGATACCAAATTGCCAATTATTTCAAGGAAATAATTTGCACGTTGACAAAGTTTGTAACATGCAAAAATATGTGTGGAAGAAAGTATATGTTTCTTAAAGGAAGAACACCCAAAATGTTTTCGGATGAAAGTGTGAAAATGTCTAAACATAGATGATGTGATACAGATCATGAGAAAGTCAATTTGAAATTACCCTGGAATCTTGTGATCATGTTTTCAAAAGAAGAATTCAGGGAAGGGAGGTCCTTTTCCCACCCTGCATGGTAGGGTTTAATATATACAGTCCCACAATGGTGTATTCATTCCCACACATTATTCTACTCGGTTCAACAGCCCTATGAGGTAGGCACACTTCCCAATTTGCAGATAAGGAAACTGTGGGTTAAGAAGATTGAGTATAAACAAGTCACTCTCGTAGGAAGCAGGGCTTGGACTTAATCCCTGGTCTGCTTGTCTCTGAGTTTTGACACATTATTAGGTCACATCCCTTTCCAAAAGAAGCCCCTTCAACTCTTGAGGTTGTTAATGCAAGAAAGATCATGCTTAGAGATTCATTTCTTTAGGTTAAAACTTGAACCCCTGTTAAAATATAAATGTCCTCTCAAGACCACATATGCAGCTTCATTGGCCACTTTGCCTTTTAAAAATGAAAAAACTGGATCCTTTTCTGTGGACTTATTTCACACCATAAACGTGGCCATTGCAGAGAGGAAAGGAACAATGCTTCTGGGAAGATGGTCCTGAAGAAGTCTCTTTAGAATGTACACTGAAGCTTATCGCTTCCTTTCTTGATACCCTCAACGTTCACCCACTGTTGCCCTCATAAATTCCAAATTCCTCACCATGACTTGCCAGGCCAGGATGATCTGACCTTCATGCAAGGCCTCAGCTAGCACAGCTAGTCCCCCAACCTAAGCAGCTCTTTCCTGCCTCAGCCCATTTGCTGCTGCTGTTTTTTCATCTGGCTAACTCTGCTTCACCCTTCAGGCCTAAATCTTTGCTCTCTTTTCCCCCCTGAAACCTCGATTTAAATTAGGGGGACTTTGTTGTTCTCTGACTCATAGAACCTTTCTTTGTCTTCATGGCACTTAACTGAATTTGCAACTTCATCGGTGGGGCAGGGATGGTCTGTCTGTTGTGCACTACTGTATATCCCAGATTTCATATTTGTGGAAGACTGAATGGATTTGGAGCAGCACAGTCTACTTCAGTAAGCCCCGATTGTTCAGTGAGATATAGCATATCTGAAAGTTTAAAGAACTTGAACATTTGCTTGATTGGGCAGTAATGCAATTCAAGGAAATTCTGGTTTATATATATGTATAAAAGAGACCAGGTTTGTAAAAGGGTTTCAGGTCTTAGATTTCTGTTTCTAAGGCCTCAGTATTAAGCATACATACATATGTGTATGTGTAACTACATAAAAATATATTAGGCATCATATATGCTACATATATGTAATATATATGGGTAGTATATATAATCACACATATATGTGTAACTGTCAACATGATTATAATTGCATTATTATTGTTTTATTATTATTAGAGTAGCCTCTATTGGCCTGAAAACTTGCTGTGTGTTAGACGTTGGCCAAAGCAATTTATATACATTATTTAGCTCACTCTTCACAAAAAAACCATAAAAAGATATTACTATACTCATTTTATCTATGAAGAAGGACTGCTTAGAACCATTAAGTTATCTGTCTGAGGTTTCTCAGACCCAAAACTAAAACCTAAGTTGACTCGAAATGATTTTTTCTTCAAGGCAACTGAATTTCAGTTTATTATGCCATCACTCAAAACTGAAAACAAACTCCTTCCTTTTTACCCATCTTTTCTCTACACACACACAGACACACACACACACACACACACACACACACACACACACGAAGCATAGGTAAAATAATAAAAATCTATCCCACAAGAGAGGAAAGGAATCCCAGGACAATAAAGGCCACAGGACTGCTGACACTGTCCACTGGGCATCTTTCCCCATATAGCTACCCACTCAGGAAGCACATCTTTCTTAGCAGTTGAACTTCTCCTTAATGTCCTTTGGACATAAGCCTGTCACTATAATCCAAGAGTTCAAGCAGAGGTTCATTGACCCCGTTCAGAGATAGAACAGAGGATATTCCAATGCCCAGAGGCAATTAAAAAAAAAACTCTTAAGATCTCTTCCAACTCTAAGCCACAGTCAGACCTGCTTAGAAAGTCTCTACTTGTACACGAGAAAGATCCTAGTGTTAAGCCTGGCCTCTGCCATAAAGAAACTTAATGGGTTTCAGCAAATAAGAAGGCCTCAGTAAAATGAGATCTTGAACGCTATTAGGGTGTACCCTGTGTCGTGCTTGGACTGGTCAACAGGACAAGGTGGAGGCCAAGGGCAGCTGAGTGAGCAGGGCACTTGTCATCTCTTCCCCCTCAGCCTCTGCAACTCTGCTCCCATGTAAAGTCACCTAACACGCATTCGGCAAACACCAAAAATGTCTGTAATGAGCACCATGCTCCAAGCAGTGTTGAAGTGCCTAAACCTTCCACTTCTGAAAAAGAAGGGGAACAAAGGTTTAAGAAGGGAAAAGGGAAAAAGGGAAGGAAAAAAAGAGACAGCACACATAGAAAGTAGCTCCAGGTGCCCAGAATAATTCTGAGAGCCCTTCCAGTTTGACATTGTAAGTCTCAGAGACATTTAACCTCTTAAGTCTCAATTCCCACATCTTTAAAATGGGAGTAATTATCTTGCCTCCCTCATGAGGTTATTGTGATGTCAGAGGCAAAAATATAAGATGAAACTGATCAGTTGTAAAGTTGTTATTATTATTATTATTATTTTGAGACAAGGTTTCACTTTGCCACCCAGGCTGGAGTGCAGGGGCACCATCATGGCTCACTGCAGCCTAGACCTCCTGGGCTCAAGCAATTCTCCTACCTCAGCCTCTCTAGTCGCAAGGGCTACAGGTGAACACCACCACACCCAGCTAATTATTTTGTATTTTTGGTAGAGACAGGGTTTCACTATGTTCCCCCAGCTGGTCTCAAACTCCTGGGTTCAAGTGCTTCTCTCCCCTTGGCCTCCCAGAATGTTGGGATTACAGGCGTGAGCTACTGTGCCCAGCACAAATTTCTTATTATTGCTCCATAAGCAATTCAAAAATCATTTTTCCTAGTGAAATATCTAATTATTTTTCATGGCCCAAACAAGGAAAATTTCTCAATGCCTCCCCAGTGGTATTTCCACCCAATGACTCTTACACTGCCATGTCCCAGTTGCAAAACATTAGTCCCTTCTCAACTTAACGCATTTTCTTGAGTTGCAGTGACTCTTCCACTAACAGACAGAGGTGCATTAGTGGGAGATTTATGCTAATATCTCAGCAGTGGAAATTATGAGGCTTGCTATATTCTTGTTCGGCCCGAGACAAGCAGCCAGGGTATGTCCTTTAACAGGATTTCCAGGAAGGATACTGCAATTTAAGAAATGCTGATTTGCTGGCATTTATGTATTCCAGGAAGAGGGCTGTCTTAAGTGTATCAGAGCCTAGAGCAGAAAATTATTTTAATGCCCCCTCCTTCCTCCACACATCCCCAGCACAAGAGAAAAGTGGAAAATATCCATTGGCTACAGAAATGCTGGCATTAGAGAAGAGCCTAGAACTGTTTTGAAGAGCCCTCATAAGACAATAGGACAGCCCTCCTGGGGGAAGGGGGGTGATATACATCCTCAGCAACTGCTCCTAGGATGGCCCTGCCAGCATGTGTAACGGCCAACTGGTTCATCTTGCTAACTATAACACTTGGCATATGGGCAGGGAGTGTTTATAGATATATACATACACCATACATTTTCACAGCAAGTACATATAGAGAACATCCAACTGTATATTTTGCAGACATACAAACACGCACATATATTGTCCATATGTTCAAACAATTTTTAAACTATATCATGAACGAATAAGGATCTCCTTACACTCAATGTTGCTGGAGGGATCACAAGTGGACACTTCAGAAGGCTTAAGATGGACAGAACTCAGTTTGAATTTCAGTTTTACCCTTTTCAATGGTGCAACCTCTTCTATAAAATGGGAATAATACTAGGATTTTCCTCATGGGATAACTGTCAGGACCCCATAAGATTGTGCATGTAAAGCAATTAGCATATTGTCCAGTGCAAGGTAAATTCCCAATACATTTTAGTATTGTTAATATGAAGTGTCATACCAGATTGTGACCACTGGAAGTCTTTGAAAACAAGAGAGGTCAAAATGAATGGCAGCATATTATACATTGCCCATTTAGATCCTTCGACAATTGAATGTCCCTCCCCTGCTTCTCACCACACCCCATACATATGTCCATAAACTGTCGTATCTCTCTCCTTTCATTTGACTATGACCTTGAAATCAGGGAGAGTATATTTTTATTGTTTTTTCTACCTTCTTGAGCAGAGACCAGTTCATGGTAGGTGCTCAATAAATATTGATCGAACAGATTATTATGAATGGATGGCAGATCTTTCAGGACACAGGGAAGTGTCAGATTTGGTCAGGCAGGGGTATGTACCAGTGCAAACTGTTCCAGTAAAAGCTGATCTCTTAAACAAACAAGTGCAGATAAAGCAAAAGAACCATAAAAAGACACCTACTTTCTTTACGTGTTTTCTTTCACTGAGAATATATAGATGTATATGTATTTTCTAGTTGTTTGGATTAACATCAAAGGATAAGTGGACATCTGATCTTCAATGCCCTGCATCATTTTTCTTGTATATACCAACTCCTTGATGCATCACGTAAAGTTTTCATCCTTAGGTCTTAAAGCAAATCTCTCATAGACCTTTAATAAAAATCCTGTGTAAAGAATTCTAAATACTTGTGATACTTGCACCCTTCAGACTTTGATCTATTTTTCCACACGGTTGAAGAGAAATTTTAAATTTAAGACTTTATCAAGTTTTTCCATAATATATTAACTTAGTTTTCAGAAAAA
This sequence comes from Cebus imitator, assembly GCF_001604975.1. Classification (NCBI taxonomy): domain Eukaryota; kingdom Metazoa; phylum Chordata; class Mammalia; order Primates; family Cebidae; genus Cebus; species Cebus imitator. Next base: position 3,830,915 of record NW_016107462.1, on the reverse strand, counting down.
AGCAATTATCTTTTATACTCTTATTTAATCTGTTTGTATGATATTTAATCATTTGTGTATATAAGTACATTAGGCATTAACATATTTGAAAACCTAATCTTATCTTTTTAGTATACAAATCAAATGATAGGTGTATTAGAGTAGTTTTGTCATTGCCAGTGACCAGAGTTTGTTTTCTGGTAGAAAAAGAGAATGATTAGTCTGAAAAGTCATGTAAGTAGGGATCAGTTATGAAAACTTCTATTTAATTACCATTGTTTTAATAATAACTAATAGAACATCATTTTGGGGGGCATTGGAAAAAGAAGAAAATTCCAAATTTCACATTACAGAAGAATATTTTGTAATCCATGTCAGGTCAAAACATTGATGAAAAGGTGATGAAGATAAACTCTCAAATAGTGATGTCCTATCATAAACAGGGTCTATGTCACTCACAGAAGTGTCTTCTGCTTTTCTTAATGCCTCTGTGTATAACAGAGGTGTATGCGGTTTCCTTCAAGCACGTTTCTTGGGTTTTGCCTGAGCAATCAGTTCTATTAAATGGCCTCTTACAGGTATAACCCTGTGAAATACAAATAAACTGAGCTCCCCTAGTCCCCAGCACTACCTCCATGATTTGCCTGGTCCTCAAGTCCACCAAAAGAAATATATTAAAGCATGAAGACAGTGAACAAATGGGATTTTTACCTCCCACTTGTAAATATTTTTTGTCTTGGTGAATTTAGTGAATTTGAAATCTGACCTGAAGTGTGAATCCCTAGGGCATGGAGATATTATGGGTATGCTGAATTTGAGTCTTGAAGCAGAGGCTTCAAGAAATATCTCTAGATGAAGTGTGCCCTTGAGTAGCAGACAATGAAAATGTGAGCCTAATTACTCTGTGCAAAGGTGTTTTGGTAGCCCCATGTAAAGCCAACAATGAGTGGTCAGGACACCTCATCTTCAAACTAGCTTTCTCCTAGTGAAACCCATGACCCAACATTTTACCATCATCAGAGAGAAATATTATGCTAGGAGTATCTTGTTATAACGCAGTAGTCCTGAGAAGCTTACCATATTAAGTCATTTAGGCCATTATCACCTTATCAGGAATACATTACTTAGTCATTTGGCAGAGTTTCTAAAGGAGATTGTAGAGCAACTGGGGTAAGAGAAAGGATACATCCAAATTCTTGGATAATATCTATCAAGTCTCAGAAACACTTTTTTTTAAAGCACAGTAGTTTTGTGGTTCTGGATCAGCTCACATATGTCCACTTCTTGAGAGTGGACATGACGAGTTTTCTGTCTAGATCTCTTCCTTCTGCTTCGCTTCTAATAGAACCCTAATATGAATCCTATACTTCCTGTCTCTCATACAGTTGAAGTGATTCATGAGACTCAGGCATTTCTCCAGTAGGGCTTGATGAGAATAAACTAGTCAGTGCAAGGTATTTTCTTGGTAACTCTGATTGGTCCGAAAGATGCCTAAACTGACCCAATCAGACTGAAAGGAAGGACATATATATTAGACTAGCAGGAGAGGTACTCTTTCTCTATTTTGTTTGGCATGAGTAAGAAAGTAAGGTATCTTGATTGCTATCGGCAGTCAACTTACGGCAATGATTAAATCAATGCCAAGCCTATATTCATATCATTAGCAGAGAAGAGATGAAAAGAATCAAAGTCCCAATATAGTTAAACTACTGTATCAATCAAAAAACACACCTGTTCATCTCCAGACTTTCTATTAATTGAGATGACAAATTTCATTATTACTTAAACCAGTCAAATACCAGCTTTCATGATATAAAAGAAAAACCACCTTGTTAAGTGCTCATATTGATTTTAAGATGTATTTCAATTTGAAAACATTAAAATGTATGTGGGAAGGTGGAGGGATGTACTTATTAGAATTTGGGAAATAAGCTGTAACACAAAAATACGTTAGAATTGGCTTGGTTCGTGATTTTGAAATTAGATTGTCCACTTAGGATTCATGATCAATAATTAGAAGTGGTTCCAGTTCAGTGGCTGCTTTGTAGATGACAGCCTTAAAAAAAAATCTTAGACCTTGTTGATACTAATTGAATAGATAATTGAAGGGATAGAAAATTAACCTTTTCTAGCATATTTTTTCATTTGAAGGCATATGAATACAATAAAACTAAATTCTGTAGCAAATAGATACGCTATCAAGAAAAGTTGAAAATCCTTCTTAGACACCATGAAGTACCTCTCACTCATGTATTTTTTTTCTTATAATTAATGGCAATTTACCTAAATCTAGATTTACTAAATATCTGCAACCACTTCCGTGATTCTTTATCTCTACATTAGACCTTGCTTAGGTCTGCTCTTCTGCATGATTTGTTGATGCACATCATATTTTGGCTTGACTCTGACTTTAGGCACACGTGCTTCATAAAGCAACCAACACTTTCACTCCCTATTTAACCACTAATACTCCCTTAAAGCATACTTAAAAAGATATCGACATGTGATTAGGTTTATCATTTAGATTTTTTCCGAAAGATGAAATAATACAGTTTCCTAATACAAACAATTTTTATTCTCACCATGCTTATACCATCTTAATAAACACTCAGATGTAGAGGTGCGGTTTCAACCTGAAAATGAATACAAATTAATGCAATCATCCAAAATATAAAATTCCAGTCAAAAACCAAAATCTATTTGTAACCTAAGAATTATATGAGAGATTAAGTTGTGCAAGATTTCTCACAAAACGAATGTCCAGATAGCCGTACGGAGGATGTAATTTAGGAGGTATGAACTTGAGTAACTCTCCTGGGAAAGTTTTTTGGTATGGTTTGCTTATTTGTTTTTAATCAGCCATTCAGATTCCTATCCATTCTACATTCCCCAGATGCAGAAATGTGGAACTTGGTAACATGTTCTCGTACATCTATATTATTTCCCTGTGACTTAAATGCATTAAGTTGTTTCTTATACTGAAAAGTAACAAAATATCACCTCAAGGAAAAAACTTCAGGAGTATTAGTGCTGCTAATACTGAATTCTCTTAAAGAAAAAAATTAAATAGAGATATGATTTTTACCTGGAAAATATGATTAACAAGATTGTAAAAACACAGCATGTAAAACTAAAAAAGGACGAATTTTTGTCATTTTGGCTGATGATCATTGTAAGCAACTAATGGTTCAGGGAAAAATATTTTTAAAATTTTTGCAAAAATTGTCTAGTTTGAGCATACATAAATTCTCCTATTTAAGAGAAGCGTACACGAAAGTCGTGAGAGGACAGATGAGGTGAAGATCAAGGATAAAATAATGCCTAAACAGGGGATTTAAAGCATATAACATATATTTGCTTTTTTAAAGTAGATTTTGTTTTTTACTGCTGTAAAAATTTTGAACAGATTTTGTATCATTATTTGAAATATCCAAAAGCTATTTTTAATGGATTTTGAAAACCCACAGAAAATAGTAGGCATTCAATAAATGTTTTTAAATTAAACTGAATTGATTAATGCAGCACCCCTGGCGGGGCCTGTAACAAACAGAACAGAGGCTATTTTGAAGGAAAAATAGTCTGCTGAAAAATAAATGGTTTGAGGAAACAGTAACTTGTAATACAATCTATTAAATTCTCAATGCATTAATATGATAGGGTAATAATATCTCTATCAGTATAAATTTAAACTGCTTATATTTATCCAAGAAGAAAAATGCAGTAGGCTTTTAGTGGTCAAGTATGGAAGCAATAATTTACATCTCCCAATCCCTGCACAGCACTGGATCACCCTGTGTGGATGTTTTCAGCATCCTCAGTAGGAAAGAACTAATATGAGAATGCTATGAATCAAACAACTCAGAGTAGAAAATTCTTAGACCATGTAAGTTCTAATAAAGAAAAAACAACAGGTATAAAGCTGACATTTGACATGAAGTGATGTTTATTAAACACAAATAGTTAAATAACTATTATGAAGATGTATCTCTAATATCATTTCTTTCTTTTTAAAATTAAGAACTAAGATTTTGTTCAGCATAGTAAGTGTGCCCTGTTAAAATCCTGAATTTCCCAGACTGCCTTTTGGTTGTAATGGACCATGAGAAATAGTTCTGTTCCGTGAGCATCTAGAAAATATATGGTTATCTTCATAAGGGACAGATCCTGAAGTCACTTGCCTTTTGCCCTTAGTCCTTCCTCTTTTGTTCATTTATGCTCCTCTTAGGTGAGTGTTCTTATCTGCAGCTAAAAGGGACCCCTAGTCCAAACACAGATCTGACATCTTCCAAGCAATTTATTGTTATTAAACAGAATAGCTCTTCAAATAATATGAAATAAAACCAACCCTTATAAGAAAACTAGTGTAATGAACTTTTTACCCCTTTAAATAACACCAGAAAGCTGGCAGTAGCAGTTTCTTAATGGCATGGAATTTCCAAGGACTTAAAATTGAAGCTTTGTTTTCTCTTTCTCATGAATGCAGGTAGGACCATAAACTCTTTCTAGCATGACGCAGAGAGTACACCATGGCCAACATGAGACTGTCACCTAAAAAAGAAAAAAAGAAAAAAAAAAAAAAAAAACNAAAAAAAAAAAAAAAAAAAAAAAAGACCGCTAATGAAACAAAGTAACAATTTGGGAGGGAAATCTGTTCCAATAACTAACTAGCCTTTAAAAATATTTTACCTGGCCTGTGGTTAAGAATTGGATAAAGGCAAAAGACGTAAGAAATGAAATTTAATTGAACAAAGCTCAATAGAAAGTTCTCTGTAATGGGAAATGTATTTCTAGTGGATCAAATTAACTATCTAGATTAAATCATTGTTGTTTAGCAGATTCTTCCCAGATAGCATCTCCTTTTCAGGTTACTTTCCAGATACAAAATGACTGAATCACTGCTTACTTTTCAAATCACTTATCAGCACCAGCCAAATCACTCTACTATAGCCTCAAAATATAGAAACCTGCAACTTGAGGCTTTTTCAGCTGCATTCGATACCTCTCCTAGTCTAATATGCCAGGTGTCTTCCTGAAATATGTGGCAGGGGCTGGAGATTCATTCATTTTTGAATAACCAGTGATTCTTGTTTTGATTTTCTAGGATAATGATTATGCCCTTTGAAAAGAGTAGAGAAGGTTTAAAGGACACAAGAATAAATTCCAAAACATACGAAGTGAAATTGAAGGGTATAAACATCTTTTATGTTTTCATTAATGAAGATAATTCATATTTGAGTAAAAACTGGGTGTCAAGCTCCCCCTCCAAGACTGTGCCTTTTAAGTTACATCAATGTCCATTTTTTCATGCATTTTCAAAATTATTTCAGCCAAAACTATACTCAGATTTTCTATTTTTTGCAGTGCTCATTTTGAAAATGTATTTTTATTTATAGCATTATACATAAAACCTATAAATTCTCTGAACAGTATGGGTTTGATATGTCTGAAGATTTTTTTAAACTTATATTCACAATATCTTCCAGGAGAAATATATGGCAATGAAGTTAAGCTTCAGCTAACCTTCTAGACATAACTCTTAGGTGCTCCCAGATTTACTAGTGATCAATTCTCTATACTTATGAAAAACATAAGGTACCCTGTCTCTGGCACTTTGATATACAAATTCCACTTTTAAAATTTTTATGTTCATAAAGTGTCCTGAGAGAAGACAGTTCTTAATTTGTGAGAAATAGAGTCTAGGGGAAAAAGTAACATAAAAAACTGTTGTGTATGTGTTTTTTAAAGAATGTTTTCTGGACAGCAGGAAAGCAGTCAGTTATTTCTGGAAGTATTTCATTGCATAAAAATATCACAGAGCCAAATTCTGCCCTCCGATGATTTTTCTTTAAGTTACTTGAGTCCATATGTTTCTAGAAGCTGAATTTGCTTCATTGCATTTCAAGGTCTAATCATGCAGTTATTACACAGGCAGAATCTCCATGAAATTGAATTTTGTTTGTGTAAGAACAGTGTATTTGAATATTTCCTAAAGCAAAATGTGGTCAAAGGCTGTGGAAAATTAGGGTTAGTGGAAAATAAATTGCAGATCACCAAAACATCTCTGCACTCACTAATTTTTCTTATTTGATTTTCCCTTGTATTTGGAAAATGCCAAGACTTCTGAGAATACAGAAAATAATATCGAGAGAATCTATATTTATATCTATCTCTTAAAAAATTAACAATGTCCTTCACGATTTCCTTTTTAAAATTTTTCACTTCTATTTAGCCAGTGAATAAAATACAAATTTCTATTTAAAGCATCATAAGATAAAATTTAAAAAAAGGAAAATCTAGACTGCAAGTAATTCTGTTTAAAATTGTTATTCTTGAAAGTCTGGTTGCCAATTTAATACCATATGGCCATTAATTGTGGAATATAAAGTTAAAATATTATGTGATTTTCTGCATATTAATGAATTTTAAATTCAAGAATTTAAAAGAGACAAAAAATTATTCTGCCATATTCCAGACATTCAGGAACCTCTATATTATATCACAAATCTCTTTTTAAATTTTTAAAACATTTCTCACTTTTCCTGTAAAGCTATATTCATCTTCATAGCAAAAGTACCTGTTTCATTTTTCAGATAATAAGAGAAAAAAAACCTCTCGTACATCTGCACAAAATATGTCTATCCTCATTAGATCCATTTTCTCAATTAAATTCAAGTTTCTCTGTCCAAAAGGCATAAATCTGGGTATTGATTTAACTATAAAATCATAAAACTCCCGGTAGTCTTCTAAAACCATTTTACTTGGATGAGCATATGAGCTTTTAAAATATCAAGTTATTCCAGTATTTAATACACATAACTGCTTCCAGAGGGCTAAAGGCAATAAGGTGCAGCTGCCCATTCCATTTGAAGAACTACAACTAGACTGCTAGCCAGTGCCCCCCTCCTTTCTGGGGTATTTTTTCTAAAGCGTTTGCTTCTATTTTATTCAGCATGAGGTTGATACCTTCTGAACATGAACCATATCACCAGCAGCCAAAATCAATATGCTATCTAATCAAGGGCCTATAAACTAACAACAGACCGTTGGTGCTCTGTTCCTATAAAATTTAGTTCATTCTAAGTCCTTCCTTCCAAACCAGTCTAACTCTAAATTTATTATCCTCTTCTGACAAGGTTAGAGCATTGTCTACCTAGAGTTCTAGAAAGACTCTTTTGGGGAGCAAATCAATTACCTCTAGAGAAGGGAAAAAAAAGACCTCTCTATACTCTCCTTGAAATCTTTTTATTTAGCTTCAATTTTCTTTTGAAAGCAAGGAATCTTCACCATGAAGCTTTCATGCAGCAACCAGCTACTTCCCTTCAAACAAAAATCATGTGTAAATATTTCATAGACTTGTCTCTAGTGTGAATTGCACAATATGAAAAGGAGATGTTAAGGAAATATCACCCTAAATCATACCAAATAAGAAATACAAACATTTTCCTAGATCCATAAAGTTTTGAAGTGTAAGCCACAAATTCTCCTTGCATAAAACATCATATGCTTTTTTGATATCCTGAAAGCTGTGGCTGAATAGCCTTCATTCAATGACTTCATAGTGTATTTGATACTTATGTTTATTTTAAGCTTCTTCAAATGATATTTTCCATCTTAAAACAGAGAAGGATTTTTTTCTTTGAAAGATTATTCATAGGTAGCAATATAAGCAAAACCAAAGTTTATCCAAACACCTTTTTTTCTTCCAGATCTGTGACATTAAACACGTGTGTGCAAAACCACTTTCCATGATAGAAACTTTCCTTTCATATTTTAGTTCTTTTATGATTCCTTTTCCCCGGCTAGATACAGAACTCTTTCTGGACAGGGACCATGATGTGTCTTCACCTTGCTTCTATTATGAAAGCAGCTTTAGCATAGTCAGTGCAATTCAACACACAGCTGTTTAATTGGGTGGAAACTAACAAACACAGAAAGCAGTGGGAGAATTTGAATCAAGTGTCGGCAAACATATTGGTGTGGGTTCCGCATGTAACACATTGTTTCTTAGTAAAAAATAACCAATAACCCCCTTTAGAATAGTACAAGAAATTACAATGATTAGCAACATAAGCAAGATATATGCTAATAAATTGAGGGACAAGCAGAAATGATGCTACCTATTGAGAACACTCCACGTAAACCTAATGTTGACAAGTGAGGCCATAAATAAGTATTGATATGGAAACATTAGTGCTGATGTTGGCTACCAATTCTAACAGTGTTCTTATCTTCACTCATTGATCTCACTGGCTTGTGTTCTTTTAGGCTCTTCGGATAGCCCCATGTTTCAAAGAGCTAATCTTTACTGCTGCTTTGTTGACTGGCTTTGCAATCCTTCTCAGTTAGTGCCAATGCACGCTTTCATTGAAAATTTACCATGATCCAGTTTATAAGCATATGACTCTGCCTGGTGGCATAAGTTCCATGTGCTGGTTTTCTTTAAAAGGCACCGCTACTGACCCATGCTCTATAGGTTATGAGTAGTTTTGCCAATAGAGGTGATAAATGGTTTTCATCTGTCACCCCTTCCTCCCTTAGTTCCCTTGGGACCAACTACACAGTCATTCAAGACAGCAGCTAGAAGAAGGAAGGAATCTGTGGCCAGGAAATATTGAAGTTCACTAGTCTGTGTGATGATTGAACCTGTGCCCTTGACTTGTGAACCCAGCTATCTAATGCTCGAGCCAAGATACTCAAAGATGGAATAGGAAAACTAGAAAAGAACCATTCTTTGTCCTTAATTCAGAATATGCAAGTCTTTCAAGGAGACATCTTTGGTCATGGAAATAATGCTTTACCTTTCACTCCCTAAAAACTGCTTCTGTGAAGATAGTATTTTTCCCTGTGAGAGCAGCTCTCTAAGATTCAAAACCATTGCCTTTTACACATTCAGATGTAGTTCAAGGTCAATACTTTAGCCACTCTTATTACAAGTTGTTCAAGTGATCTTTCAAATTCAGTGATAAGGACGGCATCAGCACCACCTGTGATGGCCACAGGCCTCTTCCAGTATGAAGTCTATCGCTGCAGTCATCTCCAGCATGGCCCATTACCATGAAAGATTTAGCAGCTATGGTGTCATAATGCAATCGGTGCTGATGTTCATCAGGGTCTGTGATGCCATTTGTTCCCTTAACGCTCTTTGTGCTAGCAAGAAAGCTGATGCATTTAGTTGACCAAATTTCCAGGAGATTAAGATCTCCCAGTAGAAGAAAGTTTCAGGAGTTCTTAGGAGGTAGCTGAAAGGAGTACTCTGGCTATATTTTTCTCAGTTCAGCCTCTCAGCCACCATGTTCCCATGGACATCTGACTAGATATGTATTGCTCAAAATACAACGTGTCCAAAGGCTGTGAAAATATATACTATGTTACATTTAGAGAAATGCTGCATCTGAAGCATGGTCTTTATTTTCATGTACATGTGTTATTTCACAAGAAGATAGAAGATGCTACAATTCTGCTCATTATTTAAATGTAAAAATCACTCACTATATATTCTGTACCCATTACTAGGTAGAAAACAACCAGCCATATGTGTTTCCACTGATATACTTATTTTTATTAGCCAACTATAGTTTAATATGCAAGGATATAGAACTTCATTCTCCAATATGATAGTCACTGTGACTATGAGCACTTAAAATATAGCTAGCTCAAATTGAGATGTGCTTTGAGTGTAAAATACACATTGGATTTTAAAGACTACATTTTTAAAAATAGAGTATACAGATTATATGTGGAAAGAATAATATTTTGGATATATGAGTTAAATAAAATGCATTATTAAAATTAATTTTTCCTTTTTTAAAGCATTTTATTGTAACTACTAGAAAATTTTAGATTACTTGTGTAGCTTACATTTGAGGCTTATCTTATATTTCTATTAGACGGCACTGATATAGAAAAGGAGGGTAGTTTAGAGGTCAACTAAAGAGAATAATACCTATAAAATATAATTATATCTAGTCCCACCTACCTTCAATATTCTCTTTCATTGGAGAGCAAGGAAAGGAAAATCTGTTGGCATTTATTGTACAAACCATGGACATCAAAGATTCAAATTTACAAAATTTTTGTCCTAGGTGAGGATTTGGTGTTGATATTCTAAAGGAAAATTGTCACAGGCAATTTTAACTTGGAAGGTATGGACTCAACATTGGTATTCAAAACCAAATAGGCTTGTGGGGTTATACACAGGAATTTAAATCTAATTCTGCTCTTCCTTAAATCACCCTCTACCTCTGTGAGGGCAGCTGGCCACTCTTGGGCAACCTGAAGATCAGTGGCTTCTAGGAGGGCAATAATTACTAAAGAATTCCATAGAGGATATGCATGCTGTAAATGGTTTATAAACGATTGTGTTACCTTGTTCTTTTTGGAAAATTTTCTACTATCTTCAAGAGCACCTCTTCTAGAGATCTACATTGAAAATAGAATACGAGAAAGTAATGTTGTCTACTGCTGACTGCTATTCTTCTACCTACTGGAAATAATTCTTCAATCTAGGGAAGGCAAGCCACCATCATAGCAATAGTTACCACAGAGCTTCATCCTTTTATAATTCCACTACATACGTTTTCACTTTAAAACTCCAATAGGATATTGGAAATGTAAATCTGATGAACAATAACTTTAAAAGAATAGACAGGGAAGAATCTTTTATATCCTTCACCCAAGAGAAACTTCTGATCCTTGGTAGAAAAGCCATGACAGAGTGTTCAGCAATGAGCTTTTCATAGCATTTCTAGACAACGACTTCCTATACATCTTAGTTCATTGGGAGTACTGTGATAAAATATCATAAAATTGGTAGCTTATAAACAACAGAAATTTGCTTCTCATGGTTCTGGAGGTTGGAATGTCCAAGATCAAAGCATCAGTATATTTGGTGTCTAGTGCGGGCTGCTCATCTGGTTCATAGACGTGCCTTCTCTGTGTGTCTTTGTATTGTGGAAGAAATAAGACAGCTCTCTGGGGCCTCTTCTATAAGAATACAAATTTCATTCATGGGAGATTCTCCCTCATGACCTAAGCACCTCTAAAAGTCCTCATCTCTAATACCAGCACATTAGGTTTTCAACATGAATCTGGGGAGGTCACAGACATTCAGACCATAATACTATATTAGTATGTGTTATCTAATAAGTCTGCATCAAGTCTTGTTCTTTCTATATCACCTAGAAAATGGTTATATAATTGATACAAATTACATCCTAATTAAGAGATTTGTTTTTCTGTACATGTGGTAGATTGTTCATAGTAAATTCTCAAACCCCTACTCCACAAGTTCAGAGAATTCATTTCCTTGGGGCTCTCCAGTTAACATGACCATTTAGTAGAATATCTCTTGAAAATATATCTTATATGTATCTTGAAAATATATCTATACATATCTTGAAACATATCTTGAAACTGCAGATACTAATGCACTGTTTCTTCAAAATATTATGCCTTCAAATTCAATAATGCAAAGAAGCAGTTTTTAAGTTTTCTTTTTTAAAGCACCAAAGTGTTTTCTGGAGGAAATTTTATGTGAAACTCAAATAACAACCCAAAGAACAATAACAATAAGATGTACGTAGAGAGTGCCAAGCACTCTTCCAAGAACTTCACATGTGTTAACTCACTTAATTCTTTGTGGTAGTTTCTGTATTTAACCTCTGGATTTTATAGATGAGGAAGTATAGCCACAGAGAGGTTAAAAAACTTGTCCAAGATCACAGAGTGAGTGAGCCCAGATGGTGTGGCTCCTGAGCTCAGGGACAGAACACCATGCATACTACCTTGATTTGGAAGCCTTATTTGTTGCATAAGTACCAGAAATAGTGCAGACACAAGGTTTACAGAATTCATGCAGAAGTACAATTTACCTGAATAAATCCCTTGAAGTTTATTTATTTTCTCCCTTGAAAGGGAGAAAATAGATCTTTTTTTGAAATCTGATGTTGTCCTCTGATAGGCCCTTTTTGGATAATAGCCACTATTAATTGAACAATGCCAGTCATTGTCCTAGGTGCCTATACATATCATATCATGGAGAGATAAGTATTACTCCCATGAGTATATGAGGAAACTGTGTTTCAGAAATATTAGACGATCGTCTCAAAATGACACAGCTAGTTAGAGGCAGAACTAAAATATGAACTTTCATCTGCTTGCATTAGAATCCCAGATTCTTTGCACTAATTTCCCCTCAAATGACAAACACATGAATTGGTAATAATAAAAAATAAGCTTTTTATGAACCCAAATCCATCAGCACAATCACTGCAAGGCCAATGGACCAGTGTCTCCAATTAATCACCTCTTATGGATAAGTTAAAAAGATTACTTTGCCAGTTACCACAAGAAATTTGCCCTTTAAAATAGGGTTCATGGGTTTATGGGGCACATGGCTAAACTATACAAGGCAATTACTCTGGGAACTCTCATATCTGTGCTTTGAACCACTGGATCCATTCACAAGTAAACCTAGTGTTTGGTAGCTAGGAGCCCTGGAAAAGCTTGAAGCAATTTTTTTCCAACTTTCTCCAGAATAACTTCAACTTCAGTTTGGGAACTTCAGTAAAATTAAGAGGCCATTGTTTTACTAAGTCACTGTTCTTCCTTCTTTTTACCCATTTCCAATCTCTTCTTCCACTGCCAGCCCCAACACAGCGTTCATGCCACTGCCTGGCTAATATTCCTAAAATATGCTTTTTGTTATGACTCTTTTGCCCAAGGTCTTTAAAATGTCTGCTCAGAGCCTATGAGAGTTAGTGAAAAACCCAATCTGGCATTTTAAAATCCTACAAAGTAAGTATTTTATGTAATTTATATGATGATAACAACACAAATGAGGAGAAGAGGAAGGGAACTATACTGGATGAAAATTTCTATATACTAGTGAAAGTAAGCTAATATTAATCTAAACTAGACTGTTTAAAATTAAGATGTATATTGTAATCCTCAAAGCAACCAAAGATAACTCTCTCTCTCTCTCTCTCTATCTATCTATCTATATATGTATTCTATATCAATAGATAGATAATATATATATAGTTCTGATATATATATATATATATATATATATATATATATATATATATAAAGAAATTTAAATGGTACACTTAAAACTTTATATTTAACACAAAAGAAGGCAGTAGTGGTGGCCCAAAGAAAACAAAAAAGACATAAGATATATAGAAAACAATTAGCAAACTAGAAATAAATCATGCCATAATTACATTGAATATGAATAGATTAAGCATCCAATCAAAGGATAGAGGTTGTCAGACTAGATAATGAAAAAGGGGTCCAATAATGTAGTACCTATAAGAGATACCCTTTAAATTCAAAAATACAAATAAAGGTAAAAGTAAAAAGATAGAAATAAATAAACCATGCAAACAGTAACCAAAAAAAAAATGGAAATAACTATACCAATATTAGACAAAATAGACTTTAAGATTAAAAAAATCTTTCTAGAGACAAAGGGTAAGAGAACATTTTATAATGATAAAGTAATCAATTCAAGAGGAAAATATATAACAGTTATTAACATATGTGCATCTACCAACAGAGCCCCAAAATACATTAAACAAAACCTGACAGAAATGAAAGGTGAAAGAGACAATTCAGAAATAATAGTTCATATTACATTCTCAGAAACTGATAGAACAATTAGACATAAAATCGGCAAGGCTATAAAAGACTTGGACGCTATTACCAATCAACACTATCTATCAGACTTCTAGACGACATTCTGCCCAACAACAGCAGAATACATCTTTGCTGCAAGTGCACCTGGAACATTCTCCAGGACAGATTAACTAGGCCATACTACAAATCATAACAAATTTAAAAGAATTGAAATCATACAAAGTATGTTCTTCAACCAAATGGAATTAAATTGGAAATTGGCAACAGAAAAAATACTTGTAAAGCCTACAATCATTTGGAAATTAAACAACGTATTTCTTAATAACCCAAGGGTTAAAGAGGCAATCACAAGGGAAATTAGAAAGCATTTTGAGCAGAATGAAAATAAAAATACACATACAAAAATTTTTGGGTTTCACCTAAACCAACACTTGGACAGAAATTAGTTTTAAATGCCTACATTTAAAAAGATGAAAGATCTGAAAGCAATTATCTAATCTTACATCTTAAGATTCTTGAACAGGAAGAAGGAAATACACCCAAGGCAGTCAAAAAAAANTAAAGATTAGAGTGGTAAACCATTGAATTAGAAAACAGAAAAATAAATAAATAATAAAACCAAAAGCTTGTTTTTTGGAATGACTGACAAAAGTGAAAACCAAAATTCAGCCAAGAGAAAAAGAAGGATGGCACAGATCACAAAAATTAAATATGAATGAGGAGACATACCACTGAATCTTTAGAAATTAAAATAATTATAAAGTACTAAGAACAACACTATGTCAACAAATTGAGCAACTTAGATAAAATAAATTATTAGAAAAACACAAATTACCAAAACTGACTGGAGAACAAATAGAAAATTTGAATGCACCTATAACAAATAAAGAAAATAAATTAATTGCCAGAAAGAAGACCCCAGATCAAGAGGGTTCACTGATGAATTCTATAAATCACTTAAAGGAGCAATAATACCAATACTCTACATATTCCCCTGAAAATAGAGGAGGAGAAAAAATTCTGAAATCATTTTATAAGGCCTTTTTTTTTTTTTTTTTTTTTTTTTTTTTTTTTGAGATGTATTTTTGCTCTGTTACCCAGGCTGGAGTACAGTGGCATGATCTCAGCTTACTGCAACCTCCACCTCCCAGAATTTAAGCAATTCTCCTGCCTCAACCTCCTAAGTAGCTGGGATTATAGATGCACACCACCACACCTGGCTAAGTTTTGTATTTTTAATAGGGACGGGGTTTTGTCATGTTGGTCAGGCTGGTCTCGAACTCCTGACATCGTGATCTTCCCACCTCAATATCCCAAAGTGCTGACATTATAGGCGTGAGCTACCCTGCCTGGCCTATAAGGGCATTCTATGAGGGTCGATACTAATGTCCAACAAATACATCACCAAAAAAAGCAAAAAGCACAGACCAATATCCCTCATGAATATAGATACAAAAAATCCTCAACAAAATATTAGCAAACCAAATTGAACATACAAAAAGAATTAACACAGGCCGGGCGCGGTGGCTCACGCCTGTAATCCTAGCACTTTGGGAGCCCGAGGCGGGTGGATCACGAGGTCAAGAGATCGAGACCATCCTGGTCAACATGGTGAAACCCCGTCTCTACTAAAACTACAAAAAAAAATCAGCTGGGCATGGTGGCGCGTGCCTGTAATCCCAGCTACTCGGGAGGCTGAGGCAGGAGAATTG
>NW_016107462.1:3791018-3815489 GCF_001604975.1 Cebus imitator | reverse complement strand
AAAAAAAAAAAAAAAAAAAAAAAAAAGAATTAACACAATCAAGAGGAATTTATGTTAGGAATGCATAGATAATTTAATAGCTAAAAATTAATATGAAACACCATATTAACAGAGAAAGGACAAAAACCACATGATCATCTCAATCGATAATGAAAAAGCATTCAAAAGATTCTAACATCCATACATAATAGAAGCTCTTAAGCTTAAAATATGCAAGAATTTCCTTAACGTGACAAAGTGCATCTATGTAAAATCTGCAGTGAACATCATACTTCCTCGTAAAAGACTGAAGGAAGTCCTCTAAGATTGGGAACAGGATTAGAATTCCCCCTCTCACCACTTCTTTTCAACAGTTTATTGGAAGTTAAAGCAATTAGATAGAAAGAAGAAATAAAAGGCATATAAAAGAAAGCCATTTAGACTGGAAAAAAAAAGAGGTTAAATTGTCTTTATTTGAGGATGACATGATACCATGTGTAGAAATCTACACACAAAACCAAAGCTTAGAACTGACTAGTATAGCAAGGTCACAGGATAGAAGATCAATATACAAAAATAAATTGTACTTCTACATATGGATACAAAATCCAAAAATAAAATTAAGATTATGTTTCACAATAGCATCAAAAAGAATAAGTACTTAGGAATAAATTTTAAAATTCTAGACTTGTACACTGAAAATTATAAAACATTGCTGAGAAGATCCAAATTAATGGAGAGATATTCTATATCTATGGATTGGAAGAGTCAGTATTGCTAAGTTGGTAACTACGCTCAAATTGATCTATAGATTCAATGAAGTCCTTTTCAAATTTTCACCAGGATTTTTTGTTGTGGTGGTGGTTTCAGAAATTGACAAGCTGATCATTAAATCTATACGGAAACGGAAAGACCCAGAATAGATAAAGGAGTTTGTGAAAAGAACCAAGTTAGAGGACTTTCACTTCCTCGTGTCAAAATTTATTATAAAGCTACAATATCATCAAGACAATATGATACTGTTATACGGACAGACATATGGATCAATGGAATAGAGCCGAGTCCAGAAATAAATCCTTCTATTAATGGTCAATTGTCAATTGATACTCAACAAACCTACCTTGCAAATTCGTTGGAGAAACAATTTCAGTTTTAACAACTTGTACTGGTACAATAAGTTCTCTGCCTGCAAAAAACTACAAGGAAGGAAGGAAGGAAGGAAGGGAGGGAGGGAGGGAAGAAGGAAGGAAGGGGGAGGGATAGAAGGGGGAAGGATAGAAGGGGGAGGAAGGAAAAAAAGAAAGTAAACCCTTACCTCACAACACATGCATATATTAACTCAATATAATGACAGACTTAAATGTAGGAGCTAAAACAATATAACTTATGAAGAAAACAGAAAATCTTCAAGAACTTGTATTATACAAAATGTTTTTAGATATAACATGAAACGCATGATCATAAAAGAGAAAAATTAATGAATGGGATCACATCAAAATTCAAAATGCTTGCACTTTAGTAGACATCATTAAAAAAACAAAAATACAAGCAACAAATTGGGATAAAATATTTGCATCATATGTATCGAACAAAGAATTTATATCCAGGACTTACAAAGAACTCCTACACTTAAATAAGACAAACAATCTAATCAAAAATGCTCAAAAGATGTAAATAGACATTTCACCAAATAAGACATACAGATGGCTAAGAAGCACATGTAAAGCTCTTTAACATTGCTAGTTATTAGAAAAATGCAAATAGAAACCACAAGGAGGCAGCTTCACACTCACTAGAATGACTACAATTTAAGAAGTCAGACAATAATAAATACCAGCAAAGATTAGAGAAATTGGTACTCTCATACTCTGCTGGTGTCAATGTGTAAATGGTACAAGCATTTTGGAAAACAGTTTAGAAATTTCTGAAAATGTTAAACATAGTTAGCACATAACTCCAGCAATTCTACTCTTAAGAATGTACTGAAAAGAGATGAAAACATGTGTCCACACAAAGACTTGAACATAAATGTTCTAAACAGTATTATCCATTATAGCCAAAACTTGGAAACATTCTAAATATTCATCAACTGGTGAATGAATACTCAAAATGTGCTACATACAATAGAATATTATATCATGATAAAAAGGAATGAACTATAGACATATGTTAGAACACTGATAAACCTCAAAAACATTATGCTCAGTGAAAGAAGTCTAACACAAAAGACCACATATTGTATGATTCCATTTATATGAAATTCCCAGAAAAGGCAAAGATATAAATACAGAAAATAGATTAGTGGTTGCTGGAGGTGGAAGCAGGGACAAGGGAGAGGGATTAACAGTAAATGCACATGAGGGATCATACCAGGACAATACAAATGTTCTAGAACCAGTTTCTAGTGATGGTTGCACAACTTGGTAAATTTACTTTAAAAATTTGGAATTGTACACATCAAAAGGGTAAATTATCTGATGTCCAAAATACGCTGAATGAAGTTATTATGAAAAACATACAAAGCTCAATCTAACATTTAAACTGAAAATTCTATAAAATACAAACTCTGATTTTATCTTACCCAAGACACAAAAACTGTGAGGGTACAAGAGTGGGAGCTCTGGAGTCAGACAGAGCTGACTTCAAATCTGACTCTTCCACTGATCAGTGATGTGACTGAAGCAAGTGATTTCGCCTCTGTAAGATTTGTAATACTTATCTGTAAAATTGGCTCAGTAAATGGTGTTTCCTTGCAAGATTGTCATGAGAATTAAAGGAGGAAGACTTCATAACGCATTTAGCCAATGCTAGTCGTACAGTAAATCCTTACTGATTGGTAGCTAAAATCCTTAGCTACATTTTCAAATTATGCCTAGGGTTTTGCAAAATAAATTCGGCTTCAGCCATTTTTGTTAAATGATTACCTCCTAGACATTCTTAATCTGGCAATTGTATTGTCACTCTCTTCACCTAAAGGACTCTATCTCTTCTGCTGCCAAAACTATTTATTCTTCAAGCTCCTTCCGAGTATTCCATTCCACTAGGGACATTTCTCTCCTAAACTCTTGCAAATTACTATATCCATATCACTCATGTGAGTCATAAGCACACACTCACACTATTGCCATTTACCTTATCCTCAGCATATATTTTGATTCATGTGCTACCACACCCCCCTTGCCTGAGGGCATGAAGGTATCAAATCATGCAACGCTTGCCTGGTCAGCTCAGGTGTAACTTCTAAATCCTTCTTCACCACTGTTCTGTGTAGCCATAGTGGAAGGTGATTTGGCCATTACTTTCCCTGAATCTAGGTAAAATCTTTATGGGTATATATTTGCATCAAGCAATGTTCAGCGATTGATGGAATAAATAAAAATGTTTAGGAAAAGGTTAAAGTCTTTTAAAATACATGTTAAGATATTTGTAAAGTATATGTTAGAATTCTTCTTTAGGTGCTAGACAGAGAAACCCACAACTGTATCTTTTTATACTGCTTTCTAAAGGGTTAAGAATCCAAGACTAGTAGATATTAACTCAGTAAAAACACACAAGAAAATAAGTTTAGGTATGTTAAATATCGAACTTGTAAAGAAATTCTGACCCCACTGTTTTTGAACTCTCAATATACTGCAAACATTAAGTAGCACATTGGTGAATGAAGCCATGGACTACTGTTGACATAATTAACATTTCTTATTAGCAACAACTTTGAAATCCTGTTTCTTAAAATAGGAGGATACTTTGTAAAAATTCTTCCCCTTCTTTCACTTTCTATAATTCTTCCAAAGGAAAAAAAGTCAGACATTTTCCCGAAGTTTAGACATGAAAATTTCAACCAAAAGACCTGTCTTTAACGCAGGAAATAACTGTTCTTGCTAAGATTTTCATTCTTCAAACGATTTCTAAATTGCCCCCTTCTTCTTTTTTAAATACATTTACAACAGATAACGACCTACATCCTTCCATTATTTGTCACTTTTGAAGGGATCTTCACTTTTCTCATTCATTCTTTAGCCTTATCTCTATCAAATATCAGTTACTGAAATGGTTATACTAGTTGGAGGCTGGGAGCATCATTTTCCTGCCTTGCCTGAACACTGACTGCGTGTGTCACTGACCCTGGATAAGAGACTTTCAAATATACACCGGGCTTAAAATACTTACTACGCAGGCATGTTGAAAGAATAACTGAGACCACAAGTATGAAAATATTTCAGTGATTTGGGATACAAATTCAAATTAATTATTATGTTCATTGTATTTCCTTTTCGGCTCTGAATGGGTGCTGGCACCAGAAGCAAATCCTCATCTGACCCCTGAAGTTTAAAGATACCATTGGGTTAGTCCATTTCATCTTTTTTTTTTTTTTGGCATTTATTAAGTAGGGGAATGGACTTAGTAAATTAAACCTGGATCTTTCTGTTTGGAAGGAGGCAGGGATTCGGGGCAGAGGGTTCGTTTTGAGTCTTGGCTTCCATACATAAAACTTTGTGCAAATTGCTTGAACTCTGAAGTCAATGTCCTCATCTGCAAAATGGGAGTGAGGATCAAAGGTTATAAAACCCTTGAGTGCTGCTCAAATGTGAATGCTTATTAAATATTTAGTAACTCTATTTCAAAAAGATGCATATTCAATATTTGAGGAGCTCTAACACCTATTAGCTCTATTATTTGTTCCATTGTGTAGTCAATAAGCTCTCTCTTCTACTGTCCACTCTGAGCAAAAACTGGATTTTCAAAACAAATCAGTTTTGCAAGAACAAAGAGAAAGAGACTGATTTACCAATATACCAAAACTAAAAAGAGATTTTAAAAAAAGTCTTGTAAGTTATTATAGCAGAATCTGAAAGAAAAGGGTAGAAAGAAAGCCTCATTACTGCCTAAGCCAATCTGACTTCTGCAAACCTAATTAAACGTGCCTTGAGTATATAAAATATATCATCAGCAGATAACACCCTACTGTTAAGTTCTTCATCTTATTAAGAGCTTGCATTAATGCTTCTTCAACATAAATTTTATACCCAGACAGGTACTGTTTGAGAAGGTTCACAATAAGAATGACCTAAATTAGGGTGACAGAGGCAAAAGATGGATCACTAGTGACTGTCTCAACAAGAAGAGGAATGAGGATTCCATCTTCCATTATGGCCCAATTCTAATGTGTAACATTATCTCCTGAAAGAGCTTCCTTCCTCAGGCCTTAGGCTCCTCTGGAACTTTGCATCAGGCTGAGGGATTTTGTAATCTAGAGAAATAAACCCCAACCCCAGAGTCATAATGTCAATACCCAAAGGCCCCTAAGGACCCTTGAAACCATACTTTAATTAAGAGGTAAATGGGGCCCAGATAGGTGACATGACTGAGATTGCAGATATAGGTACCTATTATAGCATTCTAAGAGAAAAGAAAGCTAACATATGTAAGCTAATATAGGTATATGATATCCAGAACTATTGACTGCTAAACATACAAATAAACATTTTTTTTAAAATAACATGGAATGCTATCAACTGATCTGATTGGTCCATACCAATTGGTTCATATGTTCCTTTACTGTCCTAAAACATTATTCTGATTTATGCCATGAACCCCTACCCTTTAGATATTGTCTCTCCAAGGTATTTTTTTCTCCAACCTATATTTAAATTTTCCCTGGAGATTCCCCTATCCATAGGATCAAAGGTAAAGCCAAAGTCAACAGGAGCAGCATGGCCAACCGTAAGATCCCACTGTAACTGACTACAAAAAGCTTAACCACATTAACCTTAAAACAAGTTCTGCTTTTATAACTACCCTAAACTTTCATGGCTTCCTCCATTGCTAACTAAATCAAAGCCAAACTTCTTCAAAGAGACTGATATTCAAGGCCATTCACTCAAGTACCCAGAGTCATCTTGCTCTAGCCAAGGCACTCTCAATTGACTGTACAACTGGAATCACTGGAGAAGCTTTAAGATCTGATGAGTGTTCAGACCCAATCTCAGACCAATTCGAGTATAGTCTCTTGTTAGTGGGAGGGGTACCTGAGAGGCAACGTAATACAGTGCTTAAGAGCACAGCCTCTGGGACCAGACAGCCTGGCCTTACAAGGTGGCTATGCCACTTACTTGTATGGTCATAGGCGAGTTACCGATCCTGTGCCTCAGTTTACTCTCTATAAAATGAGGAAGATAATAGGCCACTTTTATAAGAATATTCTGAGAATTAAGTAAACTAATACATGCAAAGTACATAGAATTATGTCTAGCACATAGAAAGCCCTATATAGTATTGCTATTATTATAATACTTGAAGATGTTGGGACAGTGATTTGTATATAGGGATTAATACACTTTTCTGATTTAAATGTAATTAAATGCTGCTTTAAATAGCCCCTAACACTGCGCTGAAAAAAAAGTCAGTTTCAAGGAGTATTTTGGTATCACAGAAGCTCCAGCATTTAATACTGAGAACAAACATCCTGAAGAAAATAGCAGGATAAATAAAACTTCAAGACATTATGCAAAGTGAAATAAGTCAGACACGAAAGGACAAATATTGTCTGATTCCACTTATATGAGGTATCTAGAGTATTCAAATTCAAAAAGTAGAATAAGTATTCTGGAATGGGGGCTTTTGGGGAATGGGGAGTTATTTTTCAATGGGTTCAATGGGTACAGTTTCAGCTTGAGAACATGAGAAAGCTCTGGAGATAAATGCTAGTGATGATTGCACACCAGTGTGAATGTGGTGGATGTCACAGAACTGTACAATTAAAATGATATGCTTTATGTTATTATATTTTACCACAGTAAAAAGAATAATAGAGTTTTTTAAAAATCACAAAAATATAGAATATATTTCATATAGTTTAGGTATAGTTAAATATGGTTTTTCCTGATTACAAGGTTACTTTTGGTTTATTAAAATCCCATGTGTATTCTTTCTTTGCTTTCATGTTCCCCAGATGAAGGCCACATTTCAATATTTTTTTTTTAAATTTATGACCTCACTTTTAATAGGTACAATGGGAAATTGACCCAACCACAAAAACATTCCTCAATGGTATCTGTTGCAGTGAACTGCAGGTATATAGAGAATGCTCTGTGTCTTGCAGGGTTCCCCAAACAGAAAATCCTCAGCATTAATAAGTAAAATTTCACTGACATTGTAAAGTTTCTGTAGAGTTGACATTTGATTGATGCTGTGACAGCTTTTTCAAACCTTATATACTGTCAGTGCAACCATATTAGAGACCGCTCTTGACTTTGTAAAGTCATTTAAAAAACTTAGGCGGGGCTGGGGTGAGGATTAAAAAATACTTCATTGACATCCCAAGGGCACTTATATTGACAGAATAATGCCCCTCACCTTGGGATCATTTCTTTGGGAGAAAAACATTTATATATGTTTAAATATATATATATATATTTATATATATATATATGTATATATATATATGTATATATGTATATATATATATATGTGTATATATATATATATATATATATATATATATATACACACACACACACACACCTTCTAGGGACAATGTGTTGGCTCTGCAATTCCTTCAGATTCATTAAAGGGCCAATGGAATGACGACTCTGCATACATTTACGCATGGTGGGAGACACTTCTACTGAAATTCAATTGTGACTGTGAATGCTTCAGCCCAGACACAATTTTAACATTTTCTGCTACTGGAGTGGGAAGACCAAATAGCTATTTCAAATTCACATTTCCCTTTTCCAATTGATTGTGGCACTCCCCCTGGAACGCCCCCATGCTACAACAGCTCTAACTTTCCAATTCATTTTCAATGGAAAAGTCTAAACATGAAGCAATACCTTCTACTCTACCAGTCACCGTGGTTCCCCTAAGGGTATTTTTGTGTTGAAGCAAGTCACTGAGTAGCAGACTGATAGCTTTTTGTCATCCTAAGCTCATTGACTAAGAAAATAATACACATAAAGGCAGTCTATTCCAACAATATCCCAAGGGGAAAATAGTCTATTGCCACCCACTTTTAGTGATGGTGACAGAGAGGGTTAGAGAATAAAACACCTTTGGGTCTGCAGAAAATAACAGGCCAATACTATATGTTTTGATGGAAAAAGTAAAAGAAAAATCATAAAAACCATACTTGTTTCGGACATATAGAAGAAGGTACTCACTGTCACTCTTGATTAGAAGAATGTGTTTAAAAGAGATCCACTGGTAATAGGCATTTCACTCAATTTGTACATTGCTTTACTAAATGAAAATTCAAAAATGCAAGGGACATCAAAATGATATTTTGTTATTCAGAAAATACCACCTATCCATACTTTTAGGGACTGTCAAGGCTCAAGGCCATATACTTGATATGGTGACTTGAAACCCTCCCAATGGTTTGATGATATTTTTTTCTTAATGGTATTGCAAACCAAGTGTTCAATTTCAATAGAGAAATATTTTAAAATTTGAAGGATAAACATATTTCTGCAACAGGTGCCAGAACTATATCTTATTTTATAAATATTTTTACTCTAACCTGCATAAAAGCAGCATAATTAGGAAAAAGGATCAAGGAACATGGAATTATATTTCTGTTTAGAATTTTATAAACACAGCTATCCTTTCCTTTTAGTGCTGTGATCTGCAGCTGTAAAACATCCTTAACACTATTTTTTAATAATATGATTTTATTTAAAATTCCTCTATATATGTATTTCTATAAAAAACAAACGTTTAAAAATTTTAGACTTATTTTAGAGAGATTGAGAAACAATTCGCTTACGTACTCAAAGACAAAAATTCTAGAGCTTCGAATTTAAAAGGACAATAAAAGTAGAAAGTAAATAAAACTGAATGATTATGTAAAAAAGGAAAACAACCAATTTACATGAGATGATGGCATTATT
Organism: Cebus imitator; assembly: GCF_001604975.1. NCBI lineage: Eukaryota > Metazoa > Chordata > Mammalia > Primates > Cebidae > Cebus > Cebus imitator. The sequence continues at coordinate 3,806,622 of NW_016107462.1, read as the reverse complement.
AGCAATTTTTGACTTACATTTATCTTATTTCAATATTGTATTTTGAAGTAAAGAAACGCTAAAATTTATCAGTGTTTTATCATTTACCAAGTGTTTTAACATTTCTTTATTTTCCCAAGACACCATCAAGATGGATAATGCAAAGACTATTGGTTCTATTTTATGGTTGAGGATGATGAAGTACTTAGAGACTGAGGCAAAGAAAGGAGGAAAACATAGTCATGTAGCATCTCAGCTTGAAGGATGACAAATACACATAAATCAACAGGAATCCAGACGGGACCGTAACATAATAGGGCTCTTTATGCTGGCAGTAGCAAAGAATTTCTAGCATGCAGCTTTGTTCAGCACTCCCAGAACCAGCCTCATGGAGCAGAGCCCTGAAGTACTTCCACCAGCTGAACAGCCCCACACCATCCTCAGAGGTCTGAGCTCCAGTGCCGAATCTTTCTTCCCAACTTCCTGGTTGATCACCCCAACTTCTTTTCTTTGTTCTTCCAGTCTTAGGCATGGTAGCTGCTTCCTGTAATCATTAGTTTTTCATTACCTCAGTTTTCTCCTTTTGCTGTTTGAGACTTCTCATACGTGTTTAACTGGGTCCCTCTATTAAATTCAACTCTCTGTTGAAATAAAGTGGGTCTGTTTTCCTGGCTGGACCCTAACTAATGGAAACATGTTAACAATAAATTTTTTAAAACATTTATTTGTGTGTGTGGGTGTGAATGTATATATATATATACACATACATATAAAATATATATATTTATGTTAATCCAATAACTCAGAATGTCACATTTTTTAGTATAGTATGACTCAAAAATTGAACAATTATTCACACAATTCTGTGTTCCTGGTTATTTGTTATATGTAGCCTTTAAGGGGATGGCAGCTAGCCAACTGTTTTCCCTTCACATTCCGCGGACTCCAGTGTTAAATGGGCACATGGCTTCTCTTCTTATGTACATTTTAGAAAATGAGGTATCCTCACCACTGAAGCTAAAACAATGGCACTACATGTAGTTTATTGTCACTCATGTAATCTCACAATTATCTCTAACAGTACTCTGCACTTCATGGCATTCCAGGGTACAAGAATAAATAGCTACATTTTTTTCTAGAATAATACAATGAATCCTGCTAATCTATTACAAATTTAAACATATGGCATTTGGGACCAAGTTCAGAAACAAAGCCAACTGTGGTTCAACTCCTCTAAGCTTCAGCTTGGTCTGTATTTTGCAGTATTTTAACTAACTTCCTATTTCTAAAGATTTCAAGAGGTACATGATACTTGGATAAGAACTAGTTCTAGCAAAATAATATTCTGATGAGTTAAGTGTAAATGAATCAGAAACATACGAACTGTATTTCCCTTGAAACACACAGGGATTTAAAAGTTAATGGAAAAAAGTGCTGGCAACTCACATTTAGAGCTTTTATTGAAACCAGGATGTTTGAATAAACATTAGACATTCAACTAACTGAAACTGAAAAAGGGTTCACCAATCCTTAATTATAACAGTGCTTTAAATGATGAGGAAACATGTCACATTCAAGTTTCAGACAGAAAGCTTTACTTGGCAGACATACTTTTGGTTCGAAAAACCTCTACAGTCATATTATGGCAACCAACTGAGATATTAAAACAGACAGTGAAGTTTTAAACTCAGTCTGGCAAGCACCACGAGACAATAACTACCAATTGGAAATTTTAAAAAGAGAAAAAGGAGTGGTGGGAGTGTAATTATTAAGTTTTGAAAGAAAGGGCTGGACACATAATTTAGAGAGTATGCCTTCTTAAATGGGCTAATCATGAGCTAATCATGTAAGAAGCTGAAGAGCAGTGTAGTTTTGGTTTCTTCTTTCTGATCGGGGGTTGTAATTTTGAGCTGCAAACCAAGATGGCTTGTAAGCAGGAAACGGACAGATCTGTGATGGAATTTTGATTTCTCTGATGCCTAATGTTGAATTAAGCCAGTAGTGGGCCAAGTGGAACTTCTGTGACAAGACAGCTTGAGACAGCATGATGTGAATTCTCAATGCCTTAAAAATCACCTCTGGGGTTGTCCAGAGCCCTACTTGAAATAAATCAGTGCAAAGTTAATTGCATGATGGTTGTCAAATCTTAGCATGCATCAGCCAAACATTATTTTGCGTCAGAATCATCTGGAAAGCTTATTAAAACATGGATTTCTGCCCGCCCCACCTGCTACCCCCTGCCAAGTTTCTGATTCAGTATGTCTGGGGTGGGGCCTGAGAATTTGCATCTTTAATGAGCTCCCAGCTGAAACTGATGTTTCTGGTCTGGGCTGTCAACTAAGAATCACTTGCAGCCTCAAACACATAGCTAAGGAATGTTCTAAGCCACTGCTAACTGTAGAAACAGGTTTGCTTTTTTACATCAGCATACTAGATACGGGCTTCAGAGCTTCTACCTCTGCTTTGTCCCCTAATAGGCCAGACAAGCTTAAGGAATTTTCTGGAATACAAAGAGACTAACAGCTTTACATCAAAATCAACATAAATGCTTTGTAAAGTTAATACCCATTAGAAATAGCTATAAGAAAGATCTAAAAAATAAATAAACGAGGAGTCATTCTTTTTACCACATTTGACCTGTTGAGGAATAATTTTCAGAACTTTTAACTAACCTGATAGATCAAGGTCCAAAATTGGTGTCTTTAGAATAATTTTGATGGCACTTGTTCCTTGTGAGAGACACAATTTGTGAATACCAGCTGTATCTCCATTTATTTAGTTCATTTTCTATTTCTTTCATCAGTGTTTTATAATTTTCAGCAAAGAGATTTTAAGGATATTTTGTCAGATTTGTAACCAAGTATTTTGTTTTGTGACTTCTATTGTAGATAGTAATTTTTTAAATTTTCATTTCCTATTTTTCAATGATAGTATCTAGAAATACTATTAACTTTCATGTTGACTGTGGCTCCTGTCTTTGATAGATTCACTTATTTCTGAGAATATCTTAATATTCCTTGGGATTTTCTACATAGATAATTATATCATCTGTAAATAGGTGACATTTTTATTTCTTCTTTTCCAATATGAATGCCTTTTATTTATTTTCCTAGCTTGGTTATGCTGGCTAGGATTTCCAGCGTGATGCTGAATAAGGGTAAGGAAAGTGAATATCTTTGCTTTGTCCCATATCTTAAAGGGAGAACATTCCTCTATAAGACAGCAAGTTAAGTGTGATGTTAGCTGCAGCTTTTTTTAAAAAATAGATTTTCTTTATCAGATTGAAGAAATTCCCTTACATTTCTAGTTTGCTGGGAGATTGTATTATTAATGATTTTGAAATTTGTTGAATAATTTTTCTGCATTAATTGATATATTCATGTGGATTTTCTTATTCAGGCTATTAATCTAGTGGATTACATTGATTGATTTTTAAGTATTGAACCAGGCTTACAGTACCAGAATAAATCCCACTTGGACATGGTATATTACTTTTTATAAACTGCTGGATTTGATTAGCTAATATTTTCTGAGGATTTTTTCATCTATGTTCATGACAGATATTTGACAGATACATTTTTTTACTTTTGTACTGTCTTTAGTTTTAACATTGGGGTATTCTGGTTTCATAAAACATGTTGAGAGATATTTTCTCCTCCTCTCAAGATTGAGTATAATTAGGATTATTTCTCCTCTAAATGTTTGGTAGAATTATCCAGTGAAATTATTTGGGGCTGAAGAGTTCTTTTTCAGAATGTTTTTAGCTATGAATTCAGTATCTTTAATAGTAGAAGACTATTGAAATTATCACCTTTGTATTGGGCGAGCTTTGGCAGTTTATTGTTTTGGGGAAAAAGTTCTATTATTTTGCTGAATTTGTGTGCTTTGAGTTGTTTGTAGTATTCCTTTATTATCCTTTTAATGTCAGTAGTGATATTCTCTCTTTTACTCCTGATGTTAAGAAATTATGTCTTTTTTCTTTTTTTCTGTCAGTTTTATTAAAGGATTATCTATTTTATTGATAGTTTCAGAGAATCCACTTTTAGTTTCATTTGATATTTTTATTTCTTAATTTTATTTCTGTTTTAAACTTCATTGATTTCTCTCATCTTTATTACTTTCTTATTCCTGCTTAAGTTAAGATTCCTCTTCTCTTACCAGTTTCTTAAGGTGGAAGCTAAGATTTTTTCTTTGAGATCTTTCTTCTTTTCTAACATAAGCAGCAAATGCTATAAATTTTCATTTAAGTACTGCTTTAGCTACGACCCACAAATTTTCTTATGTTTTGTTTTTATTTTTGTTTAGTTCAAAATATATTCCAAATTCCCTGAGATTTCCTCTTTGGTCCATGAATTATTTAGAAGTGTGTTGCTTAGTTTCCAAGTGTTTGGAGTTTTTTTCTGTTATCTTGCTCTTACTGGTTTCTAGTTTTGTATATTGTATTCAGAGAGCATTTTTTAAATGATTTCAACTATTTTGAATTTGTTAAGATTTGTTTTATGTCCCAGGATATGATCTGTCCTGAAGATGCTCTTGAATACTTTTGAAAAATGTATTATTCTATTGGTTTTGATGGAGGGTTTTAAAAATGTCAGTTTGATTCCAGTTGGTTGATAGTGTTGTTCAGTTCTGCAGTCTTGCTGATTTGCTCTCTGCTAGGTCTGCCAATTACTTACATTGGAGGTTTAAAGTCTCCAGCTACTATTGTGGACTTGCCTGTTTCCTTTCATTTCTGTCAGTTTTTGCTTCAGAAATTTAGAAACTCTGTTGTCAGGTAAATTTAGCATGTGAGAGCATCTGAAGAATAATAGGGCACTGGGTTTTCTGTGACCTTAGATTTGCTTGGCTGCAGAAGTCCTGGGTAAGAATGAAGAAGAAAGGAGCAAAGCAGAAAGTAAGGGCAGAAAGATGGGTAACAGATTGTAAACACACTTGTGTGACCCTAAGAATTGTCGGTGGGTAATGGGGAGCAAAAGGAGACCTTTAAACAGACAGTAACTGTATTAGTCTGTTTTCATGCTGCTGATAAAGACAGACCTGAGAGTGGGCAATTGCAAAAGAAAGAGGTTTATTGAGCTTACACTTCCACATGGCTGGGGAGGTCTCACAATCATGGTGTAGGCAAGGAGGAGCAAGTCACATCTTACATGGATGGCAGCAAGCAAAGAGAGAGCTTATGCATAGAAACTCTCAATTTTAAAACCATTTAGATCTTGTGAGACCCATTAGTTACCACAAGAACAGCACAGGAAAGACCCACCCCCATGAATCAATCATCTCCAATGGGTCCCTCCTACAACATGTGGGAATTATTAGAGCTATGAGATGAGATTTGGACAGGGACACACAGTCAAACCATATAAGTAACATAATCAGATTTTTACTTCTTAAGTATATTTTGGAGGACATTGTAGATAAAGTGCAGGATTCCACAAAGGGAGACATGAACTTGAAATACATACATACATAATTCTAACAGATGGACTTGGAAATCTGATGACTGCAGCATTGAAAGGGGTAAATTTTATTAATTTAGGTCAGAAAAGCATTCATAAAGAAACAGACCTTGTATATATACACCAGTGCTGGGATCTACTATAGTTTTCCTCTGTAGAGAGGGGAGAAGGAATTATTTTATATATAGCAGTTCAGCATACTCATTATAGAGTTAGCATTAAAAGTTTAATGGAAAGGCCAATTTGCCAATTTGCTTCCCATCCCTATGAATGACCTTGTTAATAAATAATGCATATTGTTTAATGAAAAAAATAATAGTCAAGGTAAAAATATAAAACATTTAAATGGAATGTCTTTACAAAAGGTCATTGCCCTTTCCAAATATTTTGAGGAGTTCTTCTGCCAAGGAAAGCTGTTGTTAAATGCATACTTAGCATACAATGCATACTCTAGCAGCTTAAAAATATCTAAGTGTACTTTGATAGGAATCCAAAGTCGTTTTCAACAATGGTTACCAAGAGTCATAAAGATGGTTTGCCACTTACGTATTTATAAAGGTCTACAAATAATAGTAAACAATAACTTCTCACAAAAAGAGATGTATTATATAGTGTCCTGGCAGGACAGCAGAAAACAGTTGCCACATCAAAGAAATGTTGAGAGGAGTTGAAAAGAAATTGTTTACAAAGATGTGGTCAAGGTTCAGGGAAATCAACAAAGAATGGTGAGACACACCAATGCTAGCAACTGCAGGGTGCTCACTCTTTGACTTGAGGGCTACAGGGAAGGAGTGATTTCCAAAGCAGGTGTAGTTGAGGAGGAGAACATCCTCTACCCTCACCCAGCAAACTGCTAGAGTGTTACTTCACTCTCCTTCCATCCTCTTACTCTCTGCTGGTAACCCCCATTGGCGAAACAGAACAGGATGCGATTGATTGACCCACAAAGGTGAACCTCCTGGCGCCAGGAACAGGGAAGAGAAGAACAGAGAGTAGAGTGGGAGGGCAAGGGATGGCCAGACAATTGAAAGCATTGAGAATGGGTACACAAAATAAAAAATTCTTATTGGACATTTTATAATTGAAATAATTCCACCTCCACTGGCCGTTACACACACGCACACACACATTCACACATATACCCCAATTCTTCTTATGGGGAAGATAGTTCTAAGTCTCATGTGTATTGCTTTTATTTTTGCTAAAATTCATGCCTTTAATTCTCCTAGTGCCAGTTGAAAGACTGATGCTTTACATTAGAATTCCAAGCCCAGATGTTTCATCACATGTTATGTTATGTTACTTTCTGATATAGCACAAGAACTATACTTGCATTTGACCATTATCTTAGCTGATTGGCCTTGGAGTTGGGAAAGCAAATGGTCAAGCAACAAGTAAAAAATTCTGAAATCCCATAAATATATTTGATCATGTATCCCTGCAAGTAGTTAAATGTCTCAATAATTTAAAGTGCTTGAGGCTTTAAGTGGTTCATTCAGAAGGCAAACTGAGATCATTCTGAGTCCTTGTCTCTTTTTATCATCACTTGATCACAATCCCTCTAATGAGATGAAGGGCTTCTTCTCCGTGAAATAGAGACTCAAGTATGCTTAAAGCCATTGAATTATGTTTCTTTTGTACAGGTGCTTCACAGATTTGCCACCTTTTATATCCCTCAGGATTTGCCTGGGGCAGGAACTCACTGGTCTTATTTACTACTGGATCCCCAAGAATGAGCATAGTGCTTCCCACACAACAGATACCAAGAAGATTTTTCTTTGACTGAAGGGATCAATAAATTTTATTTTTAATTTTTTGTCAGATTTTTTCCCATAAGTTATTGAGAAACTGGTGGTGTTTGGTTACAAGAGTAAGTAATTTAGTGGTGATTTGTGAGATTCTGGTGCACCTGTCACCTAAGCAGTATACACTGCACCCAATTTGTAGTCTTTTATCCCTCACCCCTTCCCACACTTTCCCCCGAGTCCCCAAAGTCCATTGTGTCATTCTTTTTTTTAAAAAAAACAGGAACACTGTACTTGTTTATTATTTCAGTTTTTTAAAGTCCATGCCATGGCAAAATCTTTAGGCACCTCCTTTGTAGAATGCCATTTTCCTGGGGCATTACACCATTGATAGCTGCCCCAGTGTGTAGTGCTCCTCTCCCTGTGTCCATGTGTTCTCTTTGTTCAACACCCACCTATGAGTGAGAACATGTGGTGTTTGATCTTCTGCTCTTCTGTCAGCATTGTGTCATTCTTATGACGTTGCATCCTCATAGCTTAACTCCCATTTATGAGTGAGAACATCTGACATCTGCTTTTCCATTCCTGAGTTACTTCACTTGGAATGATAGTCTCCAATCTCATCCAGATCACTGCAAATGCCATTAATTCTTTCTTTTTTATGGGTGAGTAGTATTCCATTGTGTGTATATATATATATATAATATATATATATATTATATATATATATTATGTATATATATATATATATATATATATCCCACAATTTCTTTATCCACACCTTGATTGATGGCCATTTGGGTTGGATCCACATTTTTGCAATTGTGAATTGTGCTGTCATAAACATACACATGCAACTATCTTTTTTGTGTAATGACTTATTTTCCTCTGGGTAGATACCCAGTAGTGGGATTGCTGGATGAAATGGTAGTTCTACTTTTAATTCTTTAGGGAAACTCCACGTTTTCCACAGTGGAGTTTACATTCCCACCAGCAGCTTAAAAGTGTTCCTTGTTCACCACATCCACACCAACATGTATTATTTTTAAATTTTTTGATTATGGCCATTCTTGCAGGTGTAAGGTGGTATCACATTGTGGTTTTGATTTACATTTCTCTGATCATTAGTGATGTTGAATGTTTTTTTAGTATGTTTGCTTTTTTAATAGATTAACAAATGAACTAGACAGGCAACATGGTACTAAGAAGGATATCTTACTCTAATGCAGAACTTATCCTGCCTCCTGGTTCTAACTTTTTAGCTGTGTAGTGTCTTCAGGGAGGTCACTTAACATCTCTGAGTTTCAGTCTCTTCAGCTATAAAACAGGGGAAAAAACAAAAAAACAATCCTACGTGAATTTGCCAAAACATCATGGGAAATAATATGTTTGAAACTGTTTGGGAAATGTAAGGCACTTCAAAACATACACAATTTTTACTACTGAAATTGGTTGCTGTGATAGTTAACTTCATGTGTCAACTTGACTGAACTAATAAAGGATGAATGGTGGCAGGTAAATATTATTTTTGGGGGAGTCCAGGAGAGCGTTTCCAGAAGAGATTAGCATTTGAATCAGTAGAACGAGTAAAGATCACTCTCATCAACATAGGTATGCATCATTCAATCTGTGTGGGCCCAAAGAGAACAAAATGCTGAGGGAAAGGCAAATTTGCTGTCTTTGTTGGAGCTGGGACATCCATCTTCTCTTGCCCTTGGGCACTGGTACTCCTGGTTCTCAGACCCTCAGAGTCAAACTGGGGTTTACACCATTGACTTCCATGGGCCTGTAGCTTGCAGACAGCAGGTCATGGGACTTCTCAGCCTCGTGATTGTATAAGCTAATTTCCATAATAAATCACATATATATAGTGGCTGGGAGAATATGTTTGTCACAGAGCTCTAGCCGCTCCTGCCTTTACACATTTCTCCAGCTGCTTGCATTGCTGTCTTCCTGTTGTTAGGGGATCCAGTAATTCTTTCTCACGCCCTTCCTCCTCCTTGGGATCTCTGGGCCTGGTCAGCATCTTTCACTCATCTTCCAGTCCCATGTCTGGCTATGATTCTGAATTCAACACACTTGAGCAGTAACAGCGGCACCTAATCCACTTCGGAATCAAGAAGGACTTGTTGGCTGAGGAAAGTTTTAAACAGTGTTAAAAGTGCAGTTGGCTTCTCTTGACTGCTTCTTACAAAGTGTGAGAGGAGAGAAATGACTTATAGAATAATTATTAATCAAAAGGGAAGCAGAACTTAGAGATTTAGACAATTCTCAGCCTATCTATATTAGAAAAAAAAAAGAGAGAGAAAGGCTATATGGAAGAGAACATGAAAGATGTGGCCAAATTTGATAAGGAAATTAGCGTGGATTGGCTGTCTCAATGGGAGCCAGGTACTATTATTCATCAGGAAAATGGGGAGATTAGTCAGTCACCTAAATAGACATCCAAATAAGATGTATTGCATACTCCATTGTCCAATACAAAGGTGAATAACCCCAACGACATTTTGAAGAACATCAAGGTTACACTTCCAATCACAGGGCAAGAATTCAAACACATAGGGAATAAAGCAACTTCAAATGAGGAGCCACTACTGTCCAGCACATCATATTATGGACTTCCTTCCCCCAACTCCAGAACCATGCTCCTCAGTCACTCCAAGTATGAGTCTCAAAGCTATAAAGGCATGGCTGCCTCCACCTAGAGTTCAAATTATGCCCCAAGAGCCACAGGACCCAGGCAGAAGGCTGCTCTGTAGGGAAAAGCCATTGCAAGGAACACAAGTGAGGACAATGCCCAGCAAAGCCACGGGGGTAGGACCACCCAGAGTCATGGGCATGGAGCTGCAACCACAGTGTGTCCTGAAGACAGGGCCACTGCCCCAGTGGTTCTGGAGTGTAGAGCATCAAGCCCAAGAAAATTATTCTCAAGACTTAAGGTTTGGCTGGGTGTGGTAACTCATGCCTGTAATCCCACCACCTTAGGAAGCCAAGGTGGGAGAATAACTTGAGGCCAGGAGTTCAAGACCAGCCTGGACAATATAGCAAGACCCTATCTCTACAAAAAATTTAAATGTTAGTGAGGGTGTGGTGTCATGTGTCTGTAGTCCTAACTACTCAGATTTTATTTTTCATACTAAGTCTCTGATATACAGTGTCAATTTTATACTTATAGTGCATCTGAAATAGTCACATTTCAAGTGTGGTTAGTGATTACTGTATTGGACAGGGTAGTTCTGTAATGAAGACATATAAAAATGTATTAATATATACAATTTCAAATAAGGCAAGAGGGTCACTTAAACCTAGGAATTTGAGATTACAGTGACCTATGATAGCACCACGTCACTCCAGCCTGGGTGACAGGGTGAGACCTGTCTCTAAAAGAGTTTTTATTAAAAAGACTCAAGGTTTAATGTTGCTTGTTCTCCCACCATTATATTTTGGAAGCACATAATATGTTTGATTTCACAGATTCACAGCCGAAGAGCAATATGATTCAGAATGAATCATGCCTTGAGTCTCACTCATATCTAATTTAGATGATATTTAGATAAGACTTTGTACTTTAAACATTTTAGTTGATGCTAGAATGAGATACAATTTTGGGGGCTATTGACATGAACTGAATGTATCTTGTGTATGAGAAAGACATGAATTTGGGGGAACAAGAGCAGAATGCAATGGACTGAATGTTTATGTCCCCCCATAATTTCATATCTTAAACTTCCAGCCACCTAGGTGAGGATATTAAAAAGTAGAGCCTTTGCCAAGTGATTAGGACATAAGGGCAAAACCTTCATGGATGGGATTATAAAAAAACTCCAGAGATGTCCCTCACCCTTTCTGCCATGTGAAGTTATAGGAAAAAAAACAGCCGTCTAGGAAGTGGGCCTCTGAATCTGCCAGTGCCTTGATCTTGGACTTGCAAGCCTCCAGAACTGTGAGAAACAAATTTCTGTTGTTTATACATTACCCAGTTTTATGTTTTCTTTGTTATAGCAGCCAACACAGACCAAGTCAGTTACTAAACAAACCAACAACAACAACAAAACGGGACTCCATTTAATACATATTTTAAAGTGCTAATGAAAATGTTATTTCTTCTATAGAGAACACAAAACAAACAAGATTCTGTGACGGTCTACGACCAGCATGATTTTACATCTGAATCTTATTCCCAAAACAAATTTCTTATATCTATTAAAATTAACAGTGCTCATCTTTTATTGAGCAACTGCTCTTCTGGGACTCTGTATTTCTTAGAAGTAAATATTTATTAGGATGATATTTTAGCAATGCTTATAATGACAATAGCAACTCGGAACAACATGAATGTATATTAGCAAGCTATATATTAAAAAATTGTAGTGTATCTGCACTTCAGAACTACGCTGCCCAATACAGTAGTCACTAGTCACATCTGAAATGTGGCTATCCCAGATGTGCTGGAAGTGTAAACTCTATACTGGATATTAGAGACTTATGGTAAAAAAATAAGTGTGCAATATATTTCAATAATGTTTTATATCAAATACATGCAGAAATGATATGTTCAAGTTAACTAAAACATAAAATGTTAAAATTAATTATTCCTACTTCTTTTACTTTTAAAAACTGTGGCCATTAGAAAACTTACAATTGCATTTGTGGTTTGCATTGTATTTCCACTGGACAGTGCAAGTGTTGACTGGGAATTGGCAAACTTTTTTTATAAAGAGCCAGAAAGGAAATATTTTAGGTTTTGCAAGGTTCCTGTTGAAACTACTCAAAGGAGTTGGGACAATATGTAAAAAAATGAACATGACTGTGTACCAATAAGACTTTTTGTATGAACACTGTGATTTCAATTTCATGTAACTTTCACATCAAGAAATACTATTCATCTCATTTTTTCCCAGTCATTCAAAAATGGAAACGCCATTCTTAGCTCACAAGCCATATAAAAACAGGACAAATTTAGCCCATAAGCCATAGTTTGCTAACCCCTGCTATAAATTATCAGAGTTACTTTAAAATTAATTAGACCTATCTGTACTATACATACTTTCTCTAAACATATATTGCAGAGTAGTATGTAGAGCATGATTTCACGTTTGTAAAAAAAAAAAAAAAGATGAAATTATTTTGTATATATGTTTACCTAATTCTATATTACCAAAGGATTATGAAAGGATACACACCAAACTGTTTATCTAATCTGTTACCATTGGATATAAGATCGGAGACAAAAAAGGAAAATCTATAGCTTTTGCTTTTATATCTATGGGTTTCCCACATCACAGCAACTACTTATGACTCATAATATTTTGATAAAATAAGATGTACATAAATTTCAAGAAAAAGCTTTATCAAGACTCCATCATTGAGTTGTTGATATTATTGTGTATTTCATTTGAATATGTTTTCTGTTGATCATAACTATAAAAACTAAGGAGAGGCCTGGCATGGTGGCTCACGCCTATAATCCCAGCACTTTGGGAAGCCAAGGCAGGTGGATCATGAGGTCATGAGATCGAGACCATCCTGGCCAACATGATGAAATCCCATCTCTACTAAAAATACAAAAATTAGCTGGGCATAGTGGTGTGCACATATAGTCCTGGCTATTTGGGAGGCTGAGGCAGGAGAATAGCCTGAACTCAGGAGGTGGACTTTGCAGTGAGCCAAGATCACACCACTGAACTTCAGCTTGGTGACAGGGCAAGACTCCATCTCGGAAGAAAAAAAAAAAAAAAAAAGAATCAAGGAGAAAAACTTACATCAAAACAAAACTTCAATGACATAAAATGTCTTAAATTAAAAACATTGTTGCCCTTCAAATTCTACACTTTGCATTAGTAAGTATAAATAGTTAAAACTTATCTGGGCTCTTGATGAAATACAGTATTCTCTTAAGCTATTTTTATTTCAGAAAATCCCTAATAGATGTCTTCATTTTCAGTTTACACCAGCTATCTATTACTGCATGGCAAATTACTACCCAAAATTTAAAGCCCTGAAGCAAAAAGTAAACATTTACTATCTCACACAGTTTCTGTACATCAAGAATTCAGGAGCAGTTCAGCTGTTGGTTCTGGCTCGCAGTCTCTCAAGAGGCGCAGACAAGCTGTCAGCCAGGGCTGCAATCATTTGAAGGCTTGACTGGGGCCAGAGGATTCATTTCCAAGTAGTTCACTCAGATGGCTATTGGCAAAGGCCTCAGTTCCTTGACACATGGAACCCTCCATAGATCCACTCAATGTACTCATGCCATAGCAGCTGGCTTCCCCCAGGATGAGGGTACAAAAGAGAGGAGGGTAGAAGCAAGCTATAATGCCTTTCATAGCCCAGCCTTGGGAGTCACACATCCGCAGTAACTTGTTGGTGAATGGCTCAGCTCTATTCAGTGTGGGAGGGAACTACGCAAGGGTGTGAATACCAGGAAGTAAGAATTACTGGGCACCATCTTGGAAGCTGACTACTACACACGTTGCCCAAACATATTCACCAAGATAGCTATGGGTATGGCCTTAAATATAACAAGTAGCCATGTTTTACAAATAAAAATTTGGTTAAAATACTCCAATTTTGTGTGGAGATATATTGCAGGAAAAAACCTTTACATTATATTGAAAAGATATTTAAACTGTGACTTAACTGTAACAACTGACAAATGAGTGCAGAACAAACAAACAGAAAACACTTAGAGAACCCAGGGTATTTTACAAAAGCAAATCACCTAGCTGCATAAGGCACATGCTCAAGTGATTTAAATACAAGAAGGGAGGCATTAGATGGAGAAAAATTGTATAATTGTATTATAAAAACGAACTGCTATAGCTTATTAGTTTCTTGACAAAGTGTATACATAACATAGAAAGTACAGAATTTCATTGGGTAAAATACAGGGCTATTATGTAACATAGAGAATATAGTTGTGGAAACGGAATTGTATGTATGGAAAAAAGACTAGAAGGATATGCACTGATTATTAACAGTGGGTATCTCTGGATATTTAGATTGAACAGAATTGCTTTTCTTTGGCTTATGTGTTTTTATCTTTGATGTCCAGAAAAAAACATGCACCAATCACTTTAATGAGAAAAAGACTTATGCAAAAATGCCCATTGTCTGTTTTTTCTGGCTTGCATTAAGGTATTTCTGTTCCCTAAATTGCCTTTTGAAGAATTTTATTTGAGATTCATAAGTCATTCTTACAAACCCAAAAAGAATAAGTCACCCATTCTCATGTTTATTCCTGAGGCAATAAGAAGCTAATTGTGAATAGGTGAAATAAGAGATAAATTTCATTTACATTAACTTACTTTTATGCTCAACAAGGTCAAAGGTACAGATTTTGTCTCTTTCTGGTCCATAAAATATAGATTGCTATTTTCAAAGAACATCAACAGTGGTAATAGCTAACCCATTAGTCAGTCATATAATCTTATGAAATATTGACATGATAAAACAATGCAACTGAGAAAGAACCAATAGAGTACACGTTTTATTGACAAATAAATGCACAGGCTTAAATTGTCTCTCACCACCTTTATACCTGATTGACATGTTATCAGAAAAATAAAGATTTAAGCTGGCCAAGATCAATGATTTCAAAATGATTCTTGAGTGCAGATAAAAATACAAATTCAATTCAATTCTAATTCATATTTGGGTTCATGCCACTTTGACAGTTACATTTTATGGCAAAATGTACTTTAATTTTATTCAAACCTTTTTCCAGTTTTTCTTAGAGATTCACTTTTTAATTTATGATACTTCCTTGCCCAATTCAAGCTTCATTCACTTTTAGATACTTTGGAAAGATAAATAACTGACACACACTGCCATTCATGAGTAATGTACTGCTTGTATCTTAAGAAAATAAAATAGGTGGCCAAAGAGATATATTTGTTTTAGAAATAAATATGTATCATATGTATAAGTAATAAAATAACAAAGAATTAGAAATATGTCATAAAAATGCTTTTCTACTTTACTGAGATTAAATTATATACTGTAATATATTGTTAGGTCATATACATTTAAAGAATGAAATACCTTAGTTGTGTCTTATGCTGAATATAACTATGTTTGTATGTAAAGCATGCAAGTTAAGTCACATGTTTACACTTTATTCATTTGCTACTTTCATTAGATATCCATTGGGAAATATTTTATTTGGTTGGCAAATATTGTATGATTCCAACTGTAGTCAACAAAAATACTTGAAATGCAAGGATACCTCCATGTATTAAGTACTTAAAACTTTTCTCCAATTTGTAGGTCATAATGAGTACTTTTTATTAAAAAAAAATAAAACGGTAAAAATAGTCATTTATTGAGTACTTTCTATGTAACAAGCACAATACTGGGCACACACTTCTTCACATACATCATTTCATTAATCACTGTTTTCTTTTTTTTTTTTTTTTTTTTTTT